>NW_026525518.1:257500-280644 GCF_943737925.1 Anopheles nili | reverse complement strand
GTCGCGCAAGGGTCGACATGGGTCGAGGTGGACTATCATGCGAAACCACTTTTTTCGGTCCCTACGGTGCCCCTAGATGATGAAAAGTACAATCCGAGGTTGATTACGAACACTTTTGTGCACCCCCTTCCGTAGAGCAAAATCCTGAAGGTCGGGGTCGCGCAAGGGTCGACATGGGTCGAGGTGGACTATCATGCGAAACCACTTTTTTCGGTCCCTACGGTGCCCCTAGATGATGAAAAGTACAATCCGAGGTTGATTACGAACACTTTTGTGCACCCCCTTCCGTAGAGCAAAATCCTGAAGGTCGGGGTTGCGCACAAGTAGACCCCCTTCCGTAGAGCAAAATCCTGAAGGTCGGGGTCGCGCAAGGGTCGACATGGGTCGAGGTGGACTATCATGCGAAACCACTTTTTTCGGTCCCTACGGTGCCCCTAGATGATGAAAAGTACAATCCGAGGTTGATTACGAACACTTTTGTGCACCCCCTTCCGTAGAGCAAAATCCTGAAGGTCGGGGTCGCACAAGTGTGCACCCCCTTCCGTAGAGCAAAATCCTGAAGGTCGGGGTCGCGCAAGGGTCGACATGGGTCGAGGTGGACTATCATGCGAAACCACTTTTTTCGGTCCCTACGGTGCCCCTAGATGATGAAAAGTACAATCCGAGGTTGATTACGAACACTTTTGTGCACCCCCTTCCGTAGAGCAAAATCCTGAAGGTCGGGGTCGCGCAAGGGTCGACATGGGTCGAGGTGGACTATCATGCGAAACCACTTTTTTCGGTCCCTACGGTGCCCCTAGATGATGAAAAGTACAATCCGAGGTTGATTACGAACACTTTTGTGCACCCCCTTCCGTAGAGCAAAATCCTGAAGGTCGGGGTCGCACAAGTGTGCACCCCCTTCCGTAGAGCAAAATCCTGAAGGTCGGGGTCGCGCAAGGGTCGACATGGGTCGAGGTGGACTATCATGCGAAACCACTTTTTTCGGTCCCTACGGTGCCCCTAGATGATGAAAAGTACAATCCGAGGTTGATTACGAACACTTTTGTGCACCCCCTTCCGTAGAGCAAAATCCTGAAGGTCGGGGTCGCGCAAGGGTCGACATGGGTCGAGGTGGACTATCATGCGAAACCACTTTTTTCGGTCCCTACGGTGCCCCTAGATGATGAAAAGTACAATCCGAGGTTGATTACGAACACTTTTGTGCACCCCCTTCCGTAGAGCAAAATCCTGAAGGTCGGGGTCGCGCAAGGGTCGACATGGGTCGAGGTGGACTATCATGCGAAACCACTTTTTTCGGTCCCTACGGTGCCCCTAGATGATGAAAAGTACAATCCGAGGTTGATTACGAACACTTTTGTGCACCCCCTTCCGTAGAGCAAAATCCTGAAGGTCGGGGTTGCGCACAAGTAGACCCCCTTCCGTAGAGCAAAATCCTGAAGGTCGGGGTCGCGCAAGGGTCGACATGGGTCGAGGTGGACTATCATGCGAAACCACTTTTTTCGGTCCCTACGGTGCCCCTAGATGATGAAAAGTACAATCCGAGGTTGATTACGAACACTTTTGTGCACCCCCTTCCGTAGAGCAAAATCCTGAAGGTCGGGGTCGCACAAGTGTGCACCCCCTTCCGTAGAGCAAAATCCTGAAGGTCGGGGTTGCGCACAAGTCGACCCCCTTCCGTAGAGCAAAATCCTGAAGGTCGGGGTCGCGCAAGGGTCGACATGGGTCGAGGTGGACTATCATGCGAAACCACTTTTTTCGGTCCCTACGGTGCCCCTAGATGATGAAAAGTACAATCCGAGGTTGATTACGAACACTTTTGTGCACCCCCTTCCGTAGAGCAAAATCCTGAAGGTCGGGGTCGCGCATGGGTAGCCCCCTTCCGTAGAGCAAAATCCTGAAGGTCGGGGTCGCGCAAGGGTCGACATGGGTCGAGGTGGACTATCATGCGAAACCACTTTTTTCGGTCCCTACGGTGCCCCTAGATGATGAAAAGTACAATCCGAGGTTGATTACGAACACTTTTGTGCACCCCCTTCCGTAGAGCAAAATCCTGAAGGTCGGGGTCGCGCAAGGGTCGACATGGGTCGAGGTGGACTATCATGCGAAACCACTTTTTTCGGTCCCTACGGTGCCCCTAGATGATGAAAAGTACAATCCGAGGTTGATTACGAACACTTTTGTGCACCCCCTTCCGTAGAGCAAAATCCTGAAGGTCGGGGTTGCGCACAAGTAGACCCCCTTCCGTAGAGCAAAATCCTGAAGGTCGGGGTCGCGCAAGGGTCGACATGGGTCGAGGTGGACTATCATGCGAAACCACTTTTTTCGGTCCCTACGGTGCCCCTAGACGATGAAAAGTACAATCCGAGGTTGATTACGAACACTTTTGTGCACCCCCTTCCGTAGAGCAAAATCCTGAAGGTCGGGGTCGCGCAAGGGTCGACATGGGTCGAGGTGGACTATCATGCGAAACCACTTTTTTCGGTCCCTACGGTGCCCCTAGATGATGAAAAGTACAATCCGAGGTTGATTACGAACACTTTTGTGCACCCCCTTCCGTAGAGCAAAATCCTGAAGGTCGGGGTTGCGCACAAGTCGACCCCCTTCCGTAGAGCAAAATCCTGAAGGTCGGGGTCGCGCAAGGGTCGACATGGGTCGAGGTGGACTATCATGCGAAACCACTTTTTTCGGTCCCTACGGTGCCCCTAGATGATGAAAAGTACAATCCGAGGTTGATTACGAACACTTTTGTGCACCCCCTTCCGTAGAGCAAAATCCTGAAGGTCGGGGTCGCGCAAGGGTAGACCCCCTTCCGTAGAGCAAAATCCTGAAGGTCGGGGTCGCGCAAGGGTCGACATGGGTCGAGGTGGACTATCATGCGAAACCACTTTTTTCGGTCCCTACGGTGCCCCTAGATGATGAAAAGTACAATCCGAGGTTGATTACGAACACTTTTGTGCACCCCCTTCCGTAGAGCAAAATCCTGAAGGTCGGGGTCGCGCAAGGGTCGACATGGGTCGAGGTGGACTATCATGCGAAACCACTTTTTTCGGTCCCTACGGTGCCCCTAGATGATGAAAAGTACAATCCGAGGTTGATTACGAACACTTTTGTGCACCCCCTTCCGTAGAGCAAAATCCTGAAGGTCGGGGTTGCGCACAAGTAGACCCCCTTCCGTAGAGCAAAATCCTGAAGGTCGGGGTCGCGCAAGGGTCGACATGGGTCGAGGTGGACTATCATGCGAAACCACTTTTTTCGGTCCCTACGGTGCCCCTAGATGATGAAAAGTACAATCCGAGGTTGATTACGAACACTTTTGTGCACCCCCTTCCGTAGAGCAAAATCCTGAAGGTCGGGGTCGCACAAGTGTGCACCCCCTTCCGTAGAGCAAAATCCTGAAGGTCGGGGTCGCGCAAGGGTCGACATGGGTCGAGGTGGACTATCATGCGAAACCACTTTTTTCGGTCCCTACGGTGCCCCTAGATGATGAAAAGTACAATCCGAGGTTGATTACGAACACTTTTGTGCACCCCCTTCCGTAGAGCAAAATCCTGAAGGTCGGGGTCGCGCAAGGGTCGACATGGGTCGAGGTGGACTATCATGCGAAACCACTTTTTTCGGTCCCTACGGTGCCCCTAGATGATGAAAAGTACAATCCGAGGTTGATTACGAACACTTTTGTGCACCCCCTTCCGTAGAGCAAAATCCTGAAGGTCGGGGTCGCACAAGTGTGCACCCCCTTCCGTAGAGCAAAATCCTGAAGGTCGGGGTCGCGCAAGGGTCGACATGGGTCGAGGTGGACTATCATGCGAAACCACTTTTTTCGGTCCCTACGGTGCCCCTAGATGATGAAAAGTACAATCCGAGGTTGATTACGAACACTTTTGTGCACCTCCTTCCGTAGAGCAAAATCCTGAAGGTCGGGGTCGCGCAAGGGTCGACATGGGTCGAGGTGGACTATCATGCGAAACCACTTTTTTCGGTCCCTACGGTGCCCCTAGATGATGAAAAGTACAATCCGAGGTTGATTACGAACACTTTTGTGCACCCCCTTCCGTAGAGCAAAATCCTGAAGGTCGGGGTCGCGCAAGGGTCGACATGGGTCGAGGTGGACTATCATGCGAAACCACTTTTTTCGGTCCCTACGGTGCCCCTAGATGATGAAAAGTACAATCCGAGGTTGATTACGAACACTTTTGTGCACCCCCTTCCGTAGAGCAAAATCCTGAAGGTCGGGGTCGCGCAAGGGTCGACATGGGTCGAGGTGGACTATCATGCGAAACCACTTTTTTCGGTCCCTACGGTGCCCCTAGATGATGAAAAGTACAATCCGAGGTTGATTACGAACACTTTTGTGCACCCCCTTCCGTAGAGCAAAATCCTGAAGGTCGGGGTCGCACAAGTGTGCACCCCCTTCCGTAGAGCAAAATCCTGAAGGTCGGGGTCGCGCAAGGGTCGACATGGGTCGAGGTGGACTATCATGCGAAACCACTTTTTTCGGTCCCTACGGTGCCCCTAGATGATGAAAAGTACAATCCGAGGTTGATTACGAACACTTTTGTGCACCCCCTTCCGTAGAGCAAAATCCTGAAGGTCGGGGTTGCGCACAAGTAGACCCCCTTCCGTAGAGCAAAATCCTGAAGGTCGGGGTCGCGCAAGGGTCGACATGGGTCGAGGTGGACTATCATGCGAAACCACTTTTTTCGGTCCCTACGGTGCCCCTAGATGATGAAAAGTACAATCCGAGGTTGATTACGAACACTTTTGTGCACCCCCTTCCGTAGAGCAAAATCCTGAAGGTCGGGGTTGCGCACAAGTCGACCCCCTTCCGTAGAGCAAAATCCTGAAGGTCGGGGTCGCGCAAGGGTCGACATGGGTCGAGGTGGACTATCATGCGAAACCACTTTTTTCGGTCCCTACGGTGCCCCTAGATGATGAAAAGTACAATCCGAGGTTGATTACGAACACTTTTGTGCACCCCCTTCCGTAGAGCAAAATCCTGAAGGTCGGGGTCGCGCAAGGGTCGACATGGGTCGAGGTGGACTATCATGCGAAACCACTTTTTTCGGTCCCTACGGTGCCCCTAGATGATGAAAAGTACAATCCGAGGTTGATTACGAACACTTTTGTGCACCCCCTTCCGTAGAGCAAAATCCTGAAGGTCGGGGTTGCGCACAAGTAGACCCCCTTCCGTAGAGCAAAATCCTGAAGGTTGGGGTCGCGCAAGGGTCGACATGGGTCGAGGTGGACTATCATGCGAAACCACTTTTTTCGGTCCCTACGGTGCCCCTAGATGATGAAAAGTACAATCCGAGGTTGATTACGAACACTTTTGTGCACCCCCTTCCGTAGAGCAAAATCCTGAAGGTCGGGGTCGCGCAAGGGTAGACCCCTTCCGTAGAGCAAAATCCTGAAGGTCGGGGTCGCGCAAGGGTCGACATGGGTCGAGGTGGACTATCATGCGAAACCACTTTTTTCGGTCCCTACGGTGCCCCTAGATGATGAAAAGTACAATCCGAGGTTGATTACGAACACTTTTGTGCACCCCCTTCCGTAGAGCAAAATCCTGAAGGTCGGGGTCGCGCAAGGGTCGACATGGGTCGAGGTGGACTATCATGCGAAACCACTTTTTTCGGTCCCTACGGTGCCCCTAGATGATGAAAAGTACAATCCGAGGTTGATTACGAACACTTTTGTGCACCCCCTTCCGTAGAGCAAAATCCTGAAGGTCGGGGTTGCGCACAAGTAGACCCCCTTCCGTAGAGCAAAATCCTGAAGGTCGGGGTCGCGCAAGGGTCGACATGGGTCGAGGTGGACTATCATGCGAAACCACTTTTTTCGGTCCCTACGGTGCCCCTAGATGATGAAAAGTACAATCCGAGGTTGATTACGAACACTTTTGTGCACCCCCTTCCGTAGAGCAAAATCCTGAAGGTCGGGGTTGCGCACAAGTCGACCCCCTTCCGTAGAGCAAAATCCTGAAGGTCGGGGTCGCGCAAGGGTCGACATGGGTCGAGGTGGACTATCATGCGAAACCACTTTTTTCGGTCCCTACGGTGCCCCTAGATGATGAAAAGTACAATCCGAGGTTGATTACGAACACTTTTGTGCACCCCCTTCCGTAGAGCAAAATCCTGAAGGTCGGGGTTGCGCACAAGTAGACCCCCTTCCGTAGAGCAAAATCCTGAAGGTCGGGGTCGCGCAAGGGTCGACATGGGTCGAGGTGGACTATCATGCGAAACCACTTTTTTCGGTCCCTACGGTGCCCCTAGATGATGAAAAGTACAATCCGAGGTTGATTACGAACACTTTTGTGCACCCCCTTCCGTAGAGCAAAATCCTGAAGGTCGGGGTCGCGCAAGGGTCGACATGGGTCGAGGTGGACTATCATGCGAAACCACTTTTTTCGGTCCCTACGGTGCCCCTAGATGATGAAAAGTACAATCCGAGGTTGATTACGAACACTTTTGTGCACCCCCTTCCGTAGAGCAAAATCCTGAAGGTCGGGGTTGCGCACAAGTAGACCCCCTTCCGTAGAGCAAAATCCTGAAGGTCGGGGTCGCGCAAGGGTCGACATGGGTCGAGGTGGACTATCATGCGAAACCACTTTTTTCGGTCCCTACGGTGCCCCTAGATGATGAAAAGTACAATCCGAGGTTGATTACGAACACTTTTGTGCACCCCCTTCCGTAGAGCAAAATCCTGAAGGTCGGGGTTGCGCACAAGTAGACCCCCTTCCGTAGAGCAAAATCCTGAAGGTCGGGGTCGCGCAAGGGTCGACATGGGTCGAGGTGGACTATCATGCGAAACCACTTTTTTCGGTCCCTACGGTGCCCCTAGATGATGAAAAGTACAATCCGAGGTTGATTACGAACACTTTTGTGCACCCCCAAAAATGGCCAAAATCCTGAAGGTCGGGGTTGCGCACAAGTAGACCCCCTTCCGTAGAGCAAAATCCTAAAGGTCGGGGTCGCGCAAGGGTCGACATGGGTCGAGGTGGACTATCATGCGAAACCACTTTTTTCGGTCCCTACGGTGCCCCTAGATGATGAAAAGTACAATCCGAGGTTGATTACGAACACTTTTGTGCACCCCCTTCCGTAGAGCAAAATCCTGAAGGTCGGGGTCGCGCAAGGGTCGACATGGGTCGAGGTGGACTATCATGCGAAACCACTTTTTTCGGTCCCTACGGTGCCCCTAGATGATGAAAAGTACAATCCGAGGTTGATTACGAACACTTTTGTGCACCCCCTTCCGTAGAGCAAAATCCTGAAGGTCGGGGTCGCGCAAGGGTCGACATGGGTCGAGGTGGACTATCATGCGAAACCACTTTTTTCGGTCCCTACGGTGCCCCTAGATGATGAAAAGTACAATCCGAGGTTGATTACGAACACTTTTGTGCACCCCCTTCCGTAGAGCAAAATCCTGAAGGTCGGGGTCGCACAAGTGTGCACCCCCTTCCGTAGAGCAAAATCCTGAAGGTCGGGGTCGCGCAAGGGTCGACATGGGTCGAGGTGGACTATCATGCGAAACCACTTTTTTCGGTCCCTACGGTGCCCCTAGATGATGAAAAGTACAATCCGAGGTTGATTACGAACACTTTTGTGCACCTCCTTCCGTAGAGCAAAATCCTGAAGGTCGGGGTCGCGCAAGGGTCGACATGGGTCGAGGTGGACTATCATGCGAAACCACTTTTTTCGGTCCCTACGGTGCCCCTAGATGATGAAAAGTACAATCCGAGGTTGATTACGAACACTTTTGTGCACCCCCTTCCGTAGAGCAAAATCCTGAAGGTCGGGGTTGCGCACAAGTAGACCCCCTTCCGTAGAGCAAAATCCTGAAGGTCGGGGTCGCGCAAGGGTCGACATGGGTCGAGGTGGACTATCATGCGAAACCACTTTTTTCGGTCCCTACGGTGCCCCTAGATGATGAAAAGTACAATCCGAGGTTGATTACGAACACTTTTGTGCACCCCCTTCCGTAGAGCAAAATCCTGAAGGTCGGGGTTGCGCACAAGTAGACCCCCTTCCGTAGAGCAAAATCCTGAAGGTCGGGGTCGCGCAAGGGTCGACATGGGTCGAGGTGGACTATCATGCGAAACCACTTTTTTCGGTCCCTACGGTGCCCCTAGATGATGAAAAGTACAATCCGAGGTTGATTACGAACACTTTTGTGCACCCCCTTCCGTAGAGCAAAATCCTGAAGGTCGGGGTCGCGCAAGGGTAGACCCCCTTCCGTAGAGCAAAATCCTGAAGGTCGGGGTCGCGCAAGGGTCGACATGGGTCGAGGTGGACTATCATGCGAAACCACTTTTTTCGGTCCCTACGGTGCCCCTAGATGATGAAAAGTACAATCCGAGGTTGATTACGAACACTTTTGTGCACCCCCTTCCGTAGAGCAAAATCCTGAAGGTCGGGGTCGCGCAAGGGTCGACATGGGTCGAGGTGGACTATCATGCGAAACCACTTTTTTCGGTCCCTACGGTGCCCCTAGATGATGAAAAGTACAATCCGAGGTTGATTACGAACACTTTTGTGCACCCCCTTCCGTAGAGCAAAATCCTGAAGGTCGGGGTTGCGCACAAGTAGACCCCCTTCCGTAGAGCAAAATCCTGAAGGTCGGGGTCGCGCAAGGGTCGACATGGGTCGAGGTGGACTATCATGCGAAACCACTTTTTTCGGTCCCTACGGTGCCCCTAGATGATGAAAAGTACAATCCGAGGTTGATTACGAACACTTTTGTGCACCCCCTTCCGTAGAGCAAAATCCTGAAGGTCGGGGTCGCACAAGTGTGCACCCCCTTCCGTAGAGCAAAATCCTGAAGGTCGGGGTCGCGCAAGGGTCGACATGGGTCGAGGTGGACTATCATGCGAAACCACTTTTTTCGGTCCCTACGGTGCCCCTAGATGATGAAAAGTACAATCCGAGGTTGATTACGAACACTTTTGTGCACCCCCTTCCGTAGAGCAAAATCCTGAAGGTCGGGGTCGCGCAAGGGTCGACATGGGTCGAGGTGGACTATCATGCGAAACCACTTTTTTCGGTCCCTACGGTGCCCCTAGATGATGAAAAGTACAATCCGAGGTTGATTACGAACACTTTTGTGCACCCCCTTCCGTAGAGCAAAATCCTGAAGGTCGGGGTTGCGCACAAGTAGACCCCCTTCCGTAGAGCAAAATCCTGAAGGTCGGGGTCGCGCAAGGGTCGACATGGGTCGAGGTGGACTATCATGCGAAACCACTTTTTTCGGTCCCTACGGTGCCCCTAGATGATGAAAAGTACAATCCGAGGTTGATTACGAACACTTTTGTGCACCCCCTTCCGTAGAGCAAAATCCTGAAGGTCGGGGTTGCGCACAAGTAGACCCCCTTCCGTAGAGCAAAATCCTGAAGGTCGGGGTCGCGCAAGGGTCGACATGGGTCGAGGTGGACTATCATGCGAAACCACTTTTTTCGGTCCCTACGGTGCCCCTAGATGATGAAAAGTACAATCCGAGGTTGATTACGAACACTTTTGTGCACCCCCTTCCGTAGAGCAAAATCCTGAAGGTCGGGGTTGCGCACAAGTCGACCCCCTTCCGTAGAGCAAAATCCTGAAGGTCGGGGTCGCGCAAGGGTCGACATGGGTCGAGGTGGACTATCATGCGAAACCACTTTTTTCGGTCCCTACGGTGCCCCTAGATGATGAAAAGTACAATCCGAGGTTGATTACGAACACTTTTGTGCACCCCCTTCCGTAGAGCAAAATCCTGAAGGTCGGGGTCGCGCAAGGGTAGACCCCCTTCCGTAGAGCAAAATCCTGAAGGTCGGGGTCGCGCAAGGGTCGACATGGGTCGAGGTGGACTATCATGCGAAACCACTTTTTTCGGTCCCTACGGTGCCCCTAGATGATGAAAAGTACAATCCGAGGTTGATTACGAACACTTTTGTGCACCCCCTTCCGTAGAGCAAAATCCTGAAGGTCGGGGTCGCGCAAGGGTCGACATGGGTCGAGGTGGACTATCATGCGAAACCACTTTTTTCGGTCCCTACGGTGCCCCTAGATGATGAAAAGTACAATCCGAGGTTGATTACGAACACTTTTGTGCACCCCCTTCCGTAGAGCAAAATCCTGAAGGTCGGGGTTGCGCACAAGTAGACCCCCTTCCGTAGAGCAAAATCCTGAAGGTCGGGGTCGCGCAAGGGTCGACATGGGTCGAGGTGGACTATCATGCGAAACCACTTTTTTCGGTCCCTACGGTGCCCCTAGATGATGAAAAGTACAATCCGAGGTTGATTACGAACACTTTTGTGCACCCCCTTCCGTAGAGCAAAATCCTGAAGGTCGGGGTCGCACAAGTGTGCACCCCCTTCCGTAGAGCAAAATCCTGAAGGTCGGGGTCGCGCAAGGGTCGACATGGGTCGAGGTGGACTATCATGCGAAACCACTTTTTTCGGTCCCTACGGTGCCCCTAGATGATGAAAAGTACAATCCGAGGTTGATTACGAACACTTTTGTGCACCCCCTTCCGTAGAGCAAAATCCTGAAGGTCGGGGTCGCGCAAGGGTCGACATGGGTCGAGGTGGACTATCATGCGAAACCACTTTTTTCGGTCCCTACGGTGCCCCTAGATGATGAAAAGTACAATCCGAGGTTGATTACGAACACTTTTGTGCACCCCCTTCCGTAGAGCAAAATCCTGAAGGTCGGGGTCGCACAAGTGTGCACCCCCTTCCGTAGAGCAAAATCCTGAAGGTCGGGGTCGCGCAAGGGTCGACATGGGTCGAGGTGGACTATCATGCGAAACCACTTTTTTCGGTCCCTACGGTGCCCCTAGATGATGAAAAGTACAATCCGAGGTTGATTACGAACACTTTTGTGCACCCCCTTCCGTAGAGCAAAATCCTGAAGGTCGGGGTCGCGCAAGGGTCGACATGGGTCGAGGTGGACTATCATGCGAAACCACTTTTTTCGGTCCCTACGGTGCCCCTAGATGATGAAAAGTACAATCCGAGGTTGATTACGAACACTTTTGTGCACCCCCTTCCGTAGAGCAAAATCCTGAAGGTCGGGGTTGCGCACAAGTAGACCCCCTTCCGTAGAGCAAAATCCTGAAGGTCGGGGTCGCGCAAGGGTCGACATGGGTCGAGGTGGACTATCATGCGAAACCACTTTTTTCGGTCCCTACGGTGCCCCTAGATGATGAAAAGTACAATCCGAGGTTGATTACGAACACTTTTGTGCACCCCCTTCCGTAGAGCAAAATCCTGAAGGTCGGGGTTGCGCACAAGTAGACCCCCTTCCGTAGAGCAAAATCCTGAAGGTCGGGGTCGCGCAAGGGTCGACATGGGTCGAGGTGGACTATCATGCGAAACCACTTTTTTCGGTCCCTACGGTGCCCCTAGATGATGAAAAGTACAATCCGAGGTTGATTACGAACACTTTTGTGCACCCCCTTCCGTAGAGCAAAATCCTGAAGGTCGGGGTCGCACAAGTGTGCACCCCCTTCCGTAGAGCAAAATCCTGAAGGTCGGGGTCGCGCAAGGGTCGACATGGGTCGAGGTGGACTATCATGCGAAACCACTTTTTTCGGTCCCTACGGTGCCCCTAGATGATGAAAAGTACAATCCGAGGTTGATTACGAACACTTTTGTGCACCCCCTTCCGTAGAGCAAAATCCTGAAGGTCGGGGTTGCGCACAAGTAGACCCCCTTCCGTAGAGCAAAATCCTGAAGGTCGGGGTCGCGCAAGGGTCGACATGGGTCGAGGTGGACTATCATGCGAAACCACTTTTTTCGGTCCCTACGGTGCCCCTAGATGATGAAAAGTACAATCCGAGGTTGATTACGAACACTTTTGTGCACCCCCTTCCGTAGAGCAAAATCCTGAAGGTCGGGGTCGCACAAGTGTGCACCCCCTTCCGTAGAGCAAAATCCTGAAGGTCGGGGTCGCGCAAGGGTCGACATGGGTCGAGGTGGACTATCATGCGAAACCACTTTTTTCGGTCCCTACGGTGCCCCTAGATGATGAAAAGTACAATCCGAGGTTGATTACGAACACTTTTGTGCACCCCCTTCCGTAGAGCAAAATCCTGAAGGTCGGGGTCGCGCAAGGGTCGACATGGGTCGAGGTGGACTATCATGCGAAACCACTTTTTTCGGTCCCTACGGTGCCCCTAGATGATGAAAAGTACAATCCGAGGTTGATTACGAACACTTTTGTGCACCCCCTTCCGTAGAGCAAAATCCTGAAGGTCGGGGTTGCGCACAAGTAGACCCCCTTCCGTAGAGCAAAATCCTGAAGGTCGGGGTCGCGCAAGGGTCGACATGGGTCGAGGTGGACTATCATGCGAAACCACTTTTTTCGGTCCCTACGGTGCCCCTAGATGATGAAAAGTACAATCCGAGGTTGATTACGAACACTTTTGTGCACCCCCTTCCGTAGAGCAAAATCCTGAAGGTCGGGGTTGCGCACAAGTAGACCCCCTTCCGTAGAGCAAAATCCTGAAGGTCGGGGTCGCGCAAGGGTCGACATGGGTCGAGGTGGACTATCATGCGAAACCACTTTTTTCGGTCCCTACGGTGCCCCTAGATGATGAAAAGTACAATCCGAGGTTGATTACGAACACTTTTGTGCACCCCCTTCCGTAGAGCAAAATCCTGAAGGTCGGGGTTGCGCACAAGTCGACCCCCTTCCGTAGAGCAAAATCCTGAAGGTCGGGGTCGCGCAAGGGTCGACATGGGTCGAGGTGGACTATCATGCGAAACCACTTTTTTCGGTCCCTACGGTGCCCCTAGATGATGAAAAGTACAATCCGAGGTTGATTACGAACACTTTTGTGCACCCCCTTCCGTAGAGCAAAATCCTGAAGGTCGGGGTCGCGCAAGGGTAGACCCCCTTCCGTAGAGCAAAATCCTGAAGGTCGGGGTCGCGCAAGGGTCGACATGGGTCGAGGTGGACTATCATGCGAAACCACTTTTTTCGGTCCCTACGGTGCCCCTAGATGATGAAAAGTACAATCCGAGGTTGATTACGAACACTTTTGTGCACCCCCTTCCGTAGAGCAAAATCCTGAAGGTCGGGGTCGCGCAAGGGTCGACATGGGTCGAGGTGGACTATCATGCGAAACCACTTTTTTCGGTCCCTACGGTGCCCCTAGATGATGAAAAGTACAATCCGAGGTTGATTACGAACACTTTTGTGCACCCCCTTCCGTAGAGCAAAATCCTGAAGGTCGGGGTTGCGCACAAGTAGACCCCCTTCCGTAGAGCAAAATCCTGAAGGTCGGGGTCGCGCAAGGGTCGACATGGGTCGAGGTGGACTATCATGCGAAACCACTTTTTTCGGTCCCTACGGTGCCCCTAGATGATGAAAAGTACAATCCGAGGTTGATTACGAACACTTTTGTGCACCCCCTTCCGTAGAGCAAAATCCTGAAGGTCGGGGTCGCACAAGTGTGCACCCCCTTCCGTAGAGCAAAATCCTGAAGGTCGGGGTCGCGCAAGGGTCGACATGGGTCGAGGTGGACTATCATGCGAAACCACTTTTTTCGGTCCCTACGGTGCCCCTAGATGATGAAAAGTACAATCCGAGGTTGATTACGAACACTTTTGTGCACCCCCTTCCGTAGAGCAAAATCCTGAAGGTCGGGGTCGCGCAAGGGTCGACATGGGTCGAGGTGGACTATCATGCGAAACCACTTTTTTCGGTCCCTACGGTGCCCCTAGATGATGAAAAGTACAATCCGAGGTTGATTACGAACACTTTTGTGCACCCCCTTCCGTAGAGCAAAATCCTGAAGGTCGGGGTCGCACAAGTGTGCACCCCCTTCCGTAGAGCAAAATCCTGAAGGTCGGGGTCGCGCAAGGGTCGACATGGGTCGAGGTGGACTATCATGCGAAACCACTTTTTTCGGTCCCTACGGTGCCCCTAGATGATGAAAAGTACAATCCGAGGTTGATTACGAACACTTTTGTGCACCCCCTTCCGTAGAGCAAAATCCTGAAGGTCGGGGTCGCGCAAGGGTCGACATGGGTCGAGGTGGACTATCATGCGAAACCACTTTTTTCGGTCCCTACGGTGCCCCTAGATGATGAAAAGTACAATCCGAGGTTGATTACGAACACTTTTGTGCACCCCCTTCCGTAGAGCAAAATCCTGAAGGTCGGGGTTGCGCACAAGTAGACCCCCTTCCGTAGAGCAAAATCCTGAAGGTCGGGGTCGCGCAAGGGTCGACATGGGTCGAGGTGGACTATCATGCGAAACCACTTTTTTCGGTCCCTACGGTGCCCCTAGATGATGAAAAGTACAATCCGAGGTTGATTACGAACACTTTTGTGCACCCCCTTCCGTAGAGCAAAATCCTGAAGGTCGGGGTTGCGCACAAGTAGACCCCCTTCCGTAGAGCAAAATCCTGAAGGTCGGGGTCGCGCAAGGGTCGACATGGGTCGAGGTGGACTATCATGCGAAACCACTTTTTTCGGTCCCTACGGTGCCCCTAGATGATGAAAAGTACAATCCGAGGTTGATTACGAACACTTTTGTGCACCCCCTTCCGTAGAGCAAAATCCTGAAGGTCGGGGTCGCACAAGTGTGCACCCCCTTCCGTAGAGCAAAATCCTGAAGGTCGGGGTCGCGCAAGGGTCGACATGGGTCGAGGTGGACTATCATGCGAAACCACTTTTTTCGGTCCCTACGGTGCCCCTAGATGATGAAAAGTACAATCCGAGGTTGATTACGAACACTTTTGTGCACCCCCTTCCGTAGAGCAAAATCCTGAAGGTCGGGGTCGCGCAAGGGTCGACATGGGTCGAGGTGGACTATCATGCGAAACCACTTTTTTCGGTCCCTACGGTGCCCCTAGATGATGAAAAGTACAATCCGAGGTTGATTACGAACACTTTTGTGCACCCCCTTCCGTAGAGCAAAATCCTGAAGGTCGGGGTCGCACAAGTGTGCACCCCCTTCCGTAGAGCAAAATCCTGAAGGTCGGGGTCGCGCAAGGGTCGACATGGGTCGAGGTGGACTATCATGCGAAACCACTTTTTTCGGTCCCTACGGTGCCCCTAGATGATGAAAAGTACAATCCGAGGTTGATTACGAACACTTTTGTGCACCCCCTTCCGTAGAGCAAAATCCTGAAGGTCGGGGTCGCGCAAGGGTCGACATGGGTCGAGGTGGACTATCATGCGAAACCACTTTTTTCGGTCCCTACGGTGCCCCTAGATGATGAAAAGTACAATCCGAGGTTGATTACGAACACTTTTGTGCACCCCCTTCCGTAGAGCAAAATCCTGAAGGTCGGGGTTGCGCACAAGTAGACCCCCTTCCGTAGAGCAAAATCCTGAAGGTCGGGGTCGCGCAAGGGTCGACATGGGTCGAGGTGGACTATCATGCGAAACCACTTTTTTCGGTCCCTACGGTGCCCCTAGATGATGAAAAGTACAATCCGAGGTTGATTACGAACACTTTTGTGCACCCCCTTCCGTAGAGCAAAATCCTGAAGGTCGGGGTTGCGCACAAGTAGACCCCCTTCCGTAGAGCAAAATCCTGAAGGTCGGGGTCGCGCAAGGGTCGACATGGGTCGAGGTGGACTATCATGCGAAACCACTTTTTTCGGTCCCTACGGTGCCCCTAGATGATGAAAAGTACAATCCGAGGTTGATTACGAACACTTTTGTGCACCCCCTTCCGTAGAGCAAAATCCTGAAGGTCGGGGTTGCGCACAAGTCGACCCCCTTCCGTAGAGCAAAATCCTGAAGGTCGGGGTCGCGCAAGGGTCGACATGGGTCGAGGTGGACTATCATGCGAAACCACTTTTTTCGGTCCCTACGGTGCCCCTAGATGATGAAAAGTACAATCCGAGGTTGATTACGAACACTTTTGTGCACCCCCTTCCGTAGAGCAAAATCCTGAAGGTCGGGGTTGCGCACAAGTCGACCCCCTTCCGTAGAGCAAAATCCTGAAGGTCGGGGTCGCGCAAGGGTCGACATGGGTCGAGGTGGACTATCATGCGAAACCACTTTTTTCGGTCCCTACGGTGCCCCTAGATGATGAAAAGTACAATCCGAGGTTGATTACGAACACTTTTGTGCACCCCCTTCCGTAGAGCAAAATCCTGAAGGTCGGGGTCGCGCAAGGGTAGACCCCCTTCCGTAGAGCAAAATCCTGAAGGTCGGGGTCGCGCAAGGGTCGACATGGGTCGAGGTGGACTATCATGCGAAACCACTTTTTTCGGTCCCTACGGTGCCCCTAGATGATGAAAAGTACAATCCGAGGTTGATTACGAACACTTTTGTGCACCCCCTTCCGTAGAGCAAAATCCTGAAGGTCGGGGTCGCGCAAGGGTCGACATGGGTCGAGGTGGACTATCATGCGAAACCACTTTTTTCGGTCCCTACGGTGCCCCTAGATGATGAAAAGTACAATCCGAGGTTGATTACGAACACTTTTGTGCACCCCCTTCCGTAGAGCAAAATCCTGAAGGTCGGGGTCGCACAAGTGTGCACCCCCTTCCGTAGAGCAAAATCCTGAAGGTCGGGGTCGCGCAAGGGTCGACATGGGTCGAGGTGGACTATCATGCGAAACCACTTTTTTCGGTCCCTACGGTGCCCCTAGATGATGAAAAGTACAATCCGAGGTTGATTACGAACACTTTTGTGCACCCCCTTCCGTAGAGCAAAATCCTGAAGGTCGGGGTCGCACAAGTGTGCACCCCCTTCCGTAGAGCAAAATCCTGAAGGTCGGGGTCGCGCAAGGGTCGACATGGGTCGAGGTGGACTATCATGCGAAACCACTTTTTTCGGTCCCTACGGTGCCCCTAGATGATGAAAAGTACAATCCGAGGTTGATTACGAACACTTTTGTGCACCCCCTTCCGTAGAGCAAAATCCTGAAGGTCGGGGTCGCGCAAGGGTCGACATGGGTCGAGGTGGACTATCATGCGAAACCACTTTTTTCGGTCCCTACGGTGCCCCTAGATGATGAAAAGTACAATCCGAGGTTGATTACGAACACTTTTGTGCACCCCCTTCCGTAGAGCAAAATCCTGAAGGTCGGGGTCGCACAAGTGTGCACCCCCTTCCGTAGAGCAAAATCCTGAAGGTCGGGGTCGCGCAAGGGTCGACATGGGTCGAGGTGGACTATCATGCGAAACCACTTTTTTCGGTCCCTACGGTGCCCCTAGATGATGAAAAGTACAATCCGAGGTTGATTACGAACACTTTTGTGCACCCCCTTCCGTAGAGCAAAATCCTGAAGGTCGGGGTCGCGCAAGGGTCGACATGGGTCGAGGTGGACTATCATGCGAAACCACTTTTTTCGGTCCCTACGGTGCCCCTAGATGATGAAAAGTACAATCCGAGGTTGATTACGAACACTTTTGTGCACCCCCTTCCGTAGAGCAAAATCCTGAAGGTCGGGGTCGCGCAAGGGTCGACATGGGTCGAGGTGGACTATCATGCGAAACCACTTTTTTCGGTCCCTACGGTGCCCCTAGATGATGAAAAGTACAATCCGAGGTTGATTACGAACACTTTTGTGCACCCCCTTCCGTAGAGCAAAATCCTGAAGGTCGGGGTTGCGCACAAGTAGACCCCCTTCCGTAGAGCAAAATCCTGAAGGTCGGGGTCGCGCAAGGGTCGACATGGGTCGAGGTGGACTATCATGCGAAACCACTTTTTTCGGTCCCTACGGTGCCCCTAGATGATGAAAAGTACAATCCGAGGTTGATTACGAACACTTTTGTGCACCCCCTTCCGTAGAGCAAAATCCTGAAGGTCGGGGTCGCACAAGTGTGCACCCCCTTCCGTAGAGCAAAATCCTGAAGGTCGGGGTTGCGCACAAGTCGACCCCCTTCCGTAGAGCAAAATCCTGAAGGTCGGGGTCGCGCAAGGGTCGACATGGGTCGAGGTGGACTATCATGCGAAACCACTTTTTTCGGTCCCTACGGTGCCCCTAGATGATGAAAAGTACAATCCGAGGTTGATTACGAACACTTTTGTGCACCCCCTTCCGTAGAGCAAAATCCTGAAGGTCGGGGTCGCGCAAGGGTAGACCCCCTTCCGTAGAGCAAAATCCTGAAGGTCGGGGTCGCGCAAGGGTCGACATGGGTCGAGGTGGACTATCATGCGAAACCACTTTTTTCGGTCCCTACGGTGCCCCTAGATGATGAAAAGTACAATCCGAGGTTGATTACGAACACTTTTGTGCACCCCCTTCCGTAGAGCAAAATCCTGAAGGTCGGGGTCGCGCAAGGGTCGACATGGGTCGAGGTGGACTATCATGCGAAACCACTTTTTTCGGTCCCTACGGTGCCCCTAGATGATGAAAAGTACAATCCGAGGTTGATTACGAACACTTTTGTGCACCCCCTTCCGTAGAGCAAAATCCTGAAGGTCGGGGTTGCGCACAAGTAGACCCCCTTCCGTAGAGCAAAATCCTGAAGGTCGGGGTCGCGCAAGGGTCGACATGGGTCGAGGTGGACTATCATGCGAAACCACTTTTTTCGGTCCCTACGGTGCCCCTAGACGATGAAAAGTACAATCCGAGGTTGATTACGAACACTTTTGTGCACCCCCTTCCGTAGAGCAAAATCCTGAAGGTCGGGGTCGCGCAAGGGTCGACATGGGTCGAGGTGGACTATCATGCGAAACCACTTTTTTCGGTCCCTACGGTGCCCCTAGATGATGAAAAGTACAATCCGAGGTTGATTACGAACACTTTTGTGCACCCCCTTCCGTAGAGCAAAATCCTGAAGGTCGGGGTTGCGCACAAGTCGACCCCCTTCCGTAGAGCAAAATCCTGAAGGTCGGGGTCGCGCAAGGGTCGACATGGGTCGAGGTGGACTATCATGCGAAACCACTTTTTTCGGTCCCTACGGTGCCCCTAGATGATGAAAAGTACAATCCGAGGTTGATTACGAACACTTTTGTGCACCCCCTTCCGTAGAGCAAAATCCTGAAGGTCGGGGTCGCGCAAGGGTAGACCCCCTTCCGTAGAGCAAAATCCTGAAGGTCGGGGTCGCGCAAGGGTCGACATGGGTCGAGGTGGACTATCATGCGAAACCACTTTTTTCGGTCCCTACGGTGCCCCTAGATGATGAAAAGTACAATCCGAGGTTGATTACGAACACTTTTGTGCACCCCCTTCCGTAGAGCAAAATCCTGAAGGTCGGGGTCGCGCAAGGGTCGACATGGGTCGAGGTGGACTATCATGCGAAACCACTTTTTTCGGTCCCTACGGTGCCCCTAGATGATGAAAAGTACAATCCGAGGTTGATTACGAACACTTTTGTGCACCCCCTTCCGTAGAGCAAAATCCTGAAGGTCGGGGTTGCGCACAAGTAGACCCCCTTCCGTAGAGCAAAATCCTGAAGGTCGGGGTCGCGCAAGGGTCGACATGGGTCGAGGTGGACTATCATGCGAAACCACTTTTTTCGGTCCCTACGGTGCCCCTAGATGATGAAAAGTACAATCCGAGGTTGATTACGAACACTTTTGTGCACCCCCTTCCGTAGAGCAAAATCCTGAAGGTCGGGGTCGCACAAGTGTGCACCCCCTTCCGTAGAGCAAAATCCTGAAGGTCGGGGTCGCGCAAGGGTCGACATGGGTCGAGGTGGACTATCATGCGAAACCACTTTTTTCGGTCCCTACGGTGCCCTAGATGATGAAAAGTACAATCCGAGGTTGATTACGAACACTTTTGTGCACCCCCTTCCGTAGAGCAAAATCCTGAAGGTCGGGGTCGCGCAAGGGTCGACATGGGTCGAGGTGGACTATCATGCGAAACCACTTTTTTCGGTCCCTACGGTGCCCCTAGATGATGAAAAGTACAATCCGAGGTTGATTACGAACACTTTTGTGCACCCCCTTCCGTAGAGCAAAATCCTGAAGGTCGGGGTCGCACAAGTGTGCACCCCCTTCCGTAGAGCAAAATCCTGAAGGTCGGGGTCGCGCAAGGGTCGACATGGGTCGAGGTGGACTATCATGCGAAACCACTTTTTTCGGTCCCTACGGTGCCCCTAGATGATGAAAAGTACAATCCGAGGTTGATTACGAACACTTTTGTGCACCTCCTTCCGTAGAGCAAAATCCTGAAGGTCGGGGTCGCGCAAGGGTCGACATGGGTCGAGGTGGACTATCATGCGAAACCACTTTTTTCGGTCCCTACGGTGCCCCTAGATGATGAAAAGTACAATCCGAGGTTGATTACGAACACTTTTGTGCACCCCCTTCCGTAGAGCAAAATCCTGAAGGTCGGGGTTGCGCACAAGTAGACCCCCTTCCGTAGAGCAAAATCCTGAAGGTCGGGGTCGCGCAAGGGTCGACATGGGTCGAGGTGGACTATCATGCGAAACCACTTTTTTCGGTCCCTACGGTGCCCCTAGATGATGAAAAGTACAATCCGAGGTTGATTACGAACACTTTTGTGCACCCCCTTCCGTAGAGCAAAATCCTGAAGGTCGGGGTTGCGCACAAGTAGACCCCCTTCCGTAGAGCAAAATCCTGAAGGTCGGGGTCGCGCAAGGGTCGACATGGGTCGAGGTGGACTATCATGCGAAACCACTTTTTTCGGTCCCTACGGTGCCCCTAGATGATGAAAAGTACAATCCGAGGTTGATTACGAACACTTTTGTGCACCCCCAAAAATGGCAAAAATCCTGAAGGTCCGGGTTCTCGGGGCGCTCGAGGCCCTCGGACGTGCACGAAAAGTCGGTACCCACGCCGAGCTTCAGAATTTGGTCTCCAGAGACTAAGTCCCAACCGAAACTGGCAACCCACAAAAGTATACCAAGGAGTGGTCGGATCGAGTTACAGTGTTCGAGAGTATTGACGAGGATAGTTATACGCAACTTTTTGCTAAAGGTGTCCAAGACCGTCAGACCCTTACTTACGGAGATATAAGACACGTGCGTGGTTGCTCGTGCCGAGCTTCAGAAATGTTGCTCCAGAGACTAAGTCCCAGAAAACCTTCGGACCCCAAAAACTCCCAGAAGGAGTCGTCGGATCGTTTCGCGATGTTCTAGCGAAATGTTCAGCTCGACGGAATGCAACTTTTACCTAAAGGGGTCCAAGACCGTCAGACGCTTAGGTACGGAGATACGGGCATGGGTCGGTTTTCCCCATACAAAATACCCCATGGAAAACTGCAAAACCCCAAAACAGGTCGAAGGAGTCGTCGGATCGTTTCGCGATGTTCTAGTGAAATGTTCCATTCGATAGGGCGCAACTTTTTGCTAAAGGTGTCCAAGACCGTCAGACCCTTACTTACGGAGATATAAGACACGTGCGTGGTTGCTCGTGCCGAGCTTCAGAAATGTTGCTCCAGAGACTAAGTCCCAGAAAACCTTCGGACCCCAAAAACTCCCAGAAGGAGTCGTCGGATCGTTTCGCGATGTTCTAGTGAAATGTTCAGCCCGACGAAATGCAACTTTTACCTGAAGGGGTCCAAGACCGTCAGACGCTTAGGTACGGAGATACGGGCATGGGTCGGTTTTCCCCATACAAAATACCCCATGGAAAACTGCAAAACCCAAAAACAGGTCGAAGGAGTGGTCGGATCGTTTCGTGGTGTTCTAGTGAAATGTTCCATTCGATAGGGCGCAACTTTTTGCTAAAGGTGTCCAAGACCGTCAGACCCTTACTTACGGAGATATAAGACACGTGCGTGGTTGCTCGTGCCGAGCTTCAGAAATGTTGCTCCAGAGACTAAGTCCCAGAAAACCTTCCGACCCCAAAATCTCCCAGAAGGAGTCGTCGGATCGTTTCGCGATGTTCTAGTGAAATGTTCAGCTCGACGAAATGCAACTTTTACCTAAAGGGGTCCAAGACCGTCAGACGCTTAGGTACGGAGATACGGGCATGGGTCGGTTTTCCCCATACAAAATACCCCATGGAAAACTGCAAAACCCCAAAACAGGTCGAAGGAGTGGTCGGATCGTTTCGTGGTGTTCTAGTGAAATGTTCCATTCGATAGGGCGCAACTTTTTGCTAAAGGTGTCCAAGACCGTCAGACACTTACTTACGGAGATATAAGACACGTGCGTGGTTGCTCGTGCCGAGCTTCAGAAATGTTGCTCCAGAGACTAAGTCCCAGAAAACCTTCCGACCCCAAAAACTCCCAGAAGGAGTCGTCGGATCGTTTCGCGATGTTCTAGTGAAATGTTCAGCTGGACGGAATGCAACTTTTACCTCAAGGGGTCCAAGACCGTCAGACGCTTAGGTACGGAGATACGGGCATGGGTCGGTTTTCCCCATACAAAATACCCCATGGAAAACTGCAAAACCCCAAAACAGGTCGAAGGAGTGGTCGGATCGTTTCGTGGTGTTCTAGTGAAATGTTCCATTCGATAGGGCGCAACTTTTTGCTAAAGGTGTCCAAGACCGTCAGACCCTTACTTACGGAGATATAAGACACGTGCGTGGTTGCTCGTGCCGAGCTTCAGAAATGTTGCTCCAGAGACAAAGTCCCAGAAATCCTTCCGACCCCAAAAACTCCCAGAAGGAGTCGTCGGATCGTTTCGCGATGTTCTAGTGAAATGTTCAGCTCGACGGAATGCAACTTTTACCTAAAGGGGTCCAAGACCGTCAGACGCTTAGGTACGGAGATACGGGCATGGGTCGGTTTTCCCCATACAAAATACCCCATGGAAAACTGCAAAACCCCAAAACAGGTCGAAGGAGTGGTCGGATCGTTTCGTGGTGTTCTAGTGAAATGTTCCATTCGATAGTGCGCAACTTTTTGCTAAAGGTGTCCAAGACCGTCAGACCCTTACTTACGGAGATATAAGACACGTGCGTGGTTGCTCGTGCCGAGCTTCAGAAATGTTGCTCCAGAGACTAAGTCCCAGAAAACCTTCCGACCCCAAAAACTCCCAGAAGGAGTCGTCGGATCGTTTCGCGATGTTCTAGTGAAATGTTCAGCTCGACGGAATGCAACTTTTACCTAAAGGGGTCCAAGACCGTCAGACGCTTAGGTACGGAGATACGGGCATGGGTCGGTTTTCCCCATACAAAATACCCCATGGAAAACTGCAAAACCCCAAAACAGGTCGAAGGAGTGGTCGGATCGTTTCGTGGTGTTCTACTGACTTTTTAGGCTTAACGAGACACAACTTTCCGCTGAAGGGTGCAAAACTGTCAGACTCATAGTTTCGGAGATACAAGC
>NW_026525518.1:242500-247500 GCF_943737925.1 Anopheles nili | reverse complement strand
CCGCAACTCGATATCTCCAACCGGCTGGTCGGTAGAGCGATTCCCAACACCCCATAGACACCGCAATGGGTGAAAATCGGCTAAGTCCCAATATGTACCTTCAGAGGGGCATATCTCGAAAACTACTCGTCAGATCGGGGCCAAATTCACAGAGAAGACACATGTCGAGGAGTTGTTTCGGTTGAGCGATAGTGGTTTTTGGGTGAAAATGTACCCCTAAACCTTGTACAGAGAGGACCCCTTCCTAGAGCAAAATCCTGAAGGTCGGGGTCGCGCAAGGGTCGACATGGGTCAAGGTGGACTATCATGCGAAACCACTTTTTTCGGTCCCTACGGTGCCCCTAGATGATGAAAAGTACAATCCGAGGTTGATTACGAACACTTTTGTGCACCCCCTTCCGTAGAGCAAAATCCTGAAGGTCGGGGTCGCGCAAGGGTCGACATGGGTCGAGGTGGACTATCATGCGAAACCACTTTTTTCGGTCCCTACGGTGCCCCTAGAAGATGAAAAGTACAATCCGAGGTTGATTACGAACACTTTTGTGCACCCCCTTCCGTAGAGCAAAATCCTGAAGGTCGGGGTTGCGCACAAGTAGACCCCCTTCCGTAGAGCAAAATCCTGAAGGTCGGGGTCGCGCAAGGGTCGACATGGGTCGAGGTGGACTATCATGCGAAACCACTTTTTTCGGTCCCTACGGTGCCCCTAGATGATGAAAAGTACAATCCGAGGTTGATTACGAACACTTTTGTGCACCCCCTTCCGTAGAGCAAAATCCTGAAGGTCGGGGTTGCGCACAAGTCGACCCCCTTCCGTAGAGCAAAATCCTGAAGGTCGGGGTCGCGCAAGGGTCGACATGGGTCGAGGTGGACTATCATGCGAAACCACTTTTTTCGGTCCCTACGGTGCCCCTAGATGATGAAAAGTACAATCCGAGGTTGATTACGAACACTTTTGTGCACCCCCTTCCGTAGAGCAAAATCCTGAAGGTCGGGGTTGCGCACAAGTAGACCCCCTTCCGTAGAGCAAAATCCTGAAGGTCGGGGTCGCGCAAGGGTCGACATGGGTCGAGGTGGACTATCATGCGAAACCACTTTTTTCGGTCCCTACGGTGCCCCTAGATGATGAAAAGTACAATCCGAGGTTGATTACGAACACTTTTGTGCACCCCCTTCCGTAGAGCAAAATCCTGAAGGTCGGGGTTGCGCACAAGTAGACCCCCTTCCGTAGAGCAAAATCCTGAAGGTCGGGGTCGCGCAAGGGTCGACATGGGTCGAGGTGGACTATCATGCGAAACCACTTTTTTCGGTCCCTACGGTGCCCCTAGATGATGAAAAGTACAATCCGAGGTTGATTACGAACACTTTTGTGCACCCCCTTCCGTAGAGCAAAATCCTGAAGGTCGGGGTCGCGCAAGGGTAGACCCCCTTCCGTAGAGCAAAATCCTGAAGGTCGGGGTCGCGCAAGGGTCGACATGGGTCGAGGTGGACTATCATGCGAAACCACTTTTTTCGGTCCCTACGGTGCCCCTAGATGATGAAAAGTACAATCCGAGGTTGATTACGAACACTTTTGTGCACCCCCTTCCGTAGAGCAAAATCCTGAAGGTCGGGGTCGCGCAAGGGTCGACATGGGTCGAGGTGGACTATCATGCGAAACCACTTTTTTCGGTCCCTACGGTGCCCCTAGATGATGAAAAGTACAATCCGAGGTTGATTACGAACACTTTTGTGCACCCCCTTCCGTAGAGCAAAATCCTGAAGGTCGGGGTCGCGCAAGGGTCGACATGGGTCGAGGTGGACTATCATGCGAAACCACTTTTTTCGGTCCCTACGGTGCCCCTAGATGATGAAAAGTACAATCCGAGGTTGATTACGAACACTTTTGTGCACCCCCTTCCGTAGAGCAAAATCCTGAAGGTCGGGGTTGCGCACAAGTAGACCCCCTTCCGTAGAGCAAAATCCTGAAGGTCGGGGTCGCGCAAGGGTCGACATGGGTCGAGGTGGACTATCATGCGAAACCACTTTTTTCGGTCCCTACGGTGCCCCTAGATGATGAAAAGTACAATCCGAGGTTGATTACGAACACTTTTGTGCACCCCCAAAAATGGCAAAAATCCTGAAGGTCCGGGTTCTCGGGGCGCTCGAGGCCCTCGGACGTGCACGAAAAGTCGGTACCCACGCCGAGCTTCAGAATTTGGTCTCCAGAGACTAAGTCCCAACCGAAACTGGCAACCCACAAAAGTATACCAAGGAGTGGTCGGATCGAGTTACAGTGTTCGAGAGTATTGACGAGGATAGTTATACGCAACTTTTTGCTAAAGGTGTCCAAGACCGTCAGACCCTTACTTACGGAGATATAAGACACGTGCGTGGTTGCTCGTGCCGAGCTTCAGAAATGTTGCTCCAGAGACTAAGTCCCAGAAAACCTTCGGACCCCAAAAACTCCCAGAAGGAGTCGTCGGATCGTTTCGCGATGTTCTAGCGAAATGTTCAGCTCGACGGAATGCAACTTTTACCTAAAGGGGTCCAAGACCGTCAGACGCTTAGGTACGGAGATACGGGCATGGGTCGGTTTTCCCCATACAAAATACCCCATGGAAAACTGCAAAACCCCAAAACAGGTCGAAGGAGTGGTCGGATCGTTTCGTGGTGTTCTAGTGAAATGTTCCATTCGATAAGGCGCAACTTTTTGCTAAAGGTGTCCAAGACCGTCAGACACTTACTTACGGAGATATAAGACACGTGCGTGGTTGCCCGTGCCGAGCTTCAGAAATGTTGCTCCAGAGACAAAGTCCCAGAAAACCTTCGGACCCCAAAAACTCCCAGAAGGAGGCCTCGGATCGTTTCGCGATGTTCTAGTGAAATGTTCAGCTCGACGGAATGCAACTTTTATCTAAAGGGGTCCAAGACCGTCAGACGCTTAGGTACGGAGATACGGGCATGGGTCGGTTTTCCCCATACAAAATACCCCATGGAAAACTGCAAAACCCCAAAACAGGTCGAAGGAGTGGTCGGATCGTTTCGTGGTGTTCTAGTGAAATGTTCCATTCGATAGGGCGCAACTTTTTGCTAAAGGTGTCCAAGACCGTCAGACCCTTACTTACGGAGATATAAGACACGTGCGTGGTTGCTCGTGCCGAGCTTCAGAAATGTTGCTCCAGAGACTAAGTCCCAGAAAACCTTCGGACCCCAAAAACTCCCAGAAGGAGGCGTCGGATCGTTTCGCGATGTTCTAGTGAAATGTTCAGCTCGACGGAATGCAACTTTTACCTAAAGGGGTCCAAGACCGTCAGACGCTTAGGTACGGAGATACGGGCATGGGTCGGTTTTCCCCATACAAAATACCCCATGGAAAACTGCAAAACCCCAAAACAGGTCGAAGGAGTGGTCGGATCGTTTCGTGGTGTTCTAGTGAAATGTTCCATTCGATAGGCCGCAACTTTTTGCTAAAGGTGTCCAAGACCGTCAGACCCTTACTTACGGAGATATAAGACACGTGCGTGGTTGCTCGTGCCGAGCTTCAGAAATGTTGCTCCAGAGACTAAGTCCCAGAAAACCTTCCGACCCCAAAAACTCCCAGAAGGAGTCGTCGGATCGTTTCGCGATGTTCTAGTGAAATGTTCAGCTCGACGAAATGCAACTTTTACCTAAAGGGGTGCAAGACCGTCAGACGCTTAGGTACGGAGATACGGGCATGGGTCGGTTTTCCCCATACAAAATACCCCATGGAAAACTGCAAAACCCAAAAACAGGTCGAAGGAGTGGTCGGATCGTTTCGTGATGTTCTAGTGAAATGTTCCATTCGATAGGGCGCAACTTTTTGCTAAAGGTGTCCAAGACCGTCAGACCCTTACTTACGGAGATATAAGACACGTGCGTGGTTGCTCGTGCCGAGCTTCAGAAATGTTGCTCCAGAGACTAAGTCCCAGAAAACCTTCCGACCCCAAAAACTCCCAGAAGGAGTCGTCGGATCGTTTCGCGATGTTCTAGTGAAATGTTCAGCTCGACAAAATGCAACTTTTACCTAAAGGGGTGCAAGACCGTCAGACGCTTAGGTACGGAGATACGGGCATGGGTCGGTTTTCCCCATACAAAATACCCCATGGAAAACTGCAAAACCCCAAAACAGGTCGAAGGAGTGGTCGGATCGTTTCGTGGTGTTCTAGTGAAATGTTCCATTCGATAGGGCGCAACTTTTTGCTAAAGGTGTCCAAGACCGTCAGACCCTTACTTACGGAGATATAAGACACGTGCGTGGTTGCTCGTGCCGAGCTTCAGAAATGTTGCTCCAGAGACTAAGTCCCAGAAAACCTTCGGACCCCAAAAACTCCCAGAAGGAGTCGTCGGATCGTTTCGCGATGTTCTAGTGAAATGTTCAGCTCGACGAAATGCAACTTTTACCTAAAGGGGTCCAAGACCGTCAGACGCTTAGGTACGGAGATACGGGCATGGGTCGGTTTTCCCCATACAAAATACCCCATGGAAAACTGCAAAACCCAAAAACAGGTCGAAGGAGTGGTCGGATCGTTTCGTGGTGTTCTAGTGAAATGTTCCATTCGATAGGGCGCAACTTTTTGCTAAAGGTGTCCAAGACCGTCAGACCCTTACTTACGGAGATATAAGACACGTGCGTGGTTGCTCGTGCCGAGCTTCAGAAATGTTGCTCCAGAGACAAAGTCCCAGAAAACCTTCGGACCCCAAAAACTCCCAGAAGGAGGCCTCGGATCGTTTCGCGATGTTCTAGTGAAATGTTCAGCTCGACGGAATGCAACTTTTATCTAAAGGGGTCCAAGACCGTCAGACGCTTAGGTACGGAGATACGGGCATGGGTCGGTTTTCCCCATACAAAATACCCCATGGAAAACTGCAAAACCCCAAAACAGGTCGAAGGAGTGGTCGGATCGTTTCGTGGTGTTCTAGTGAAATGTTCCATTCGATAGGGCGCAACTTTTTGCTAAAGGTGTCCAAGACCGTCAGACCCTTACTTACGGAGATATAAG
>NW_026525518.1:177500-232500 GCF_943737925.1 Anopheles nili | reverse complement strand
TCCCAGAAATGGGTTTTCACCCAAAAACAGGGTGATGGAGACATTGCACGGAGTTGGCGTATATGGACGAAAGTTAGCCACGGTGGTGTTCTAACATCACTACTTGGGACGCAAAAGCGTCGGACGCATGGTTTCGAAGCGATGTACGAAAAACAGGCCAAAATGGTGCACGAACAAAGGGGCACGCGCTATATCTGGCAGAAGGAGAACTCTGCGAGGTGTTGTGTGTATGGACGAAAAGTAGGCATTACGGAGTTGAGCAAACGCGCCGAAGACCGCAACTCGATATCTCCAACCGGCTGGTCGGTAGAGCGATTCCCAACACCCCATAGACACCGCAATGGGTGAAAATCGGCTAAGTCCCTGAAATGGGTTTTTACCCAAAATCAGGGTGATGGAGACATTGCACGGAGTTGGCGTATATGGACGAAAGTTAGCCACGGTGGTGTTCTAACATCGGTACTTGGGACGCAAAACCGTCGGACGCATGGTTTCGAGGCAATGTGCGAAAAACGGGCCAAAATGGTGCACGAACAAAGGGGCACGCGCTATATCTGGCAGAAGGAGAACTCTGCGAGGTGTTGTGTGTATGGACGAAAAGTAGGCATTACGGAGTTGAGCAAACGCGCCGAAGACCGCAACTCGATATCTCCAACCGGCTGGTCGGTAGAGCGATTCCCAACACCCCATAGACACCGCAATGGGTGAAAATCGGCTAAGTCCCAGAAATGGGTTTTCACCCAAAAACAGGGTGATGGAGACATTGCACGGAGTTGGCGTATATGGACGAAAGTTAGCCACGGTGGTGTTCTAACATCGGTACTTGGGACGCAAAACCGTCGCACGCATGGTTTCGAGGCAATGTGCGAAAAACGGGCCAAAACGGTGCACGAGCAAAGGGGCACGCGCTATATCTGGCAGAAGGAGAACTCTGCGAGGTGTTGTGTGTATGGACGAAAAGTAGGCATTACGGAGTTGAGCAAACGCGCCGAAGACCGGGAATCGATATCTCCAACCGGCTGGTCGGTAGAGCGATTCCCAACACCCCATAGACACCGCAATGGGTGAAAATCGGCTAAGTCCCAATATGTACCTTCAGAGGGGCATATCTCGAAAACTTCTCGTCAGATCGGGGCCAAATTCACAGAGAAGACACATGTCGAGGAGTTGTTTCGGATGAGCGATAGTGGTTTTTGGGTGAAAATGTACCCCTAAACCTTGTACAGAGAGGACCCCTTCCGTAGAGCAAAATCCTGAAGGTCGGGGTCGCGCAAGGGTCGACATGGGTCGAGGTGGACTATCATGCGAAACCACTTTTTTCGGTTCCTACGGTGCCCCTAGATGATGAAAAGTACAATCCGAGGTTGATTACGAACACTTTTGTGCACCCCCTTCCGTAGAGCAAAATCCTGAAGGTCGGGGTCGCGCAAGGGTCGACATGGGTCGAGGTGGACTATCATGCGAAACCACTTTTTTCGGTCCCTACGGTGCCCCTAGATGATGAAAAGTACAATCCGAGGTTGATTACGAACACTTTTGTGCACCCCCTTCCGTAGAGCAAAATCCTGAAGGTCGGGGTCGCGCAAGGGTCGACATGGGTCGAGGTGGACTATCATGCGAAACCACTTTTTTCGGTCCCTACGGTGCCCCTAGATGATGAAAAGTACAATCCGAGGTTGATTACGAACACTTTTGTGCACCCCCTTCCGTAGAGCAAAATCCTGAAGGTTGGGGTCGCACAAGTGTGCACCCCCTTCCGTAGAGCAAAATCCTGAAGGTCGGGGTCGCGCAAGGGTCGACATGGGTCGAGGTGGACTATCATGCGAAACCACTTTTTTCGGTCCCTACGGTGCCCCTAGATGATGAAAAGTACAATCCGAGGTTGATTACGAACACTTTTGTGCACCCCCTTCCGTAGAGCAAAATCCTGAAGGTCGGGGTTGCGCACAAGTCGACCCCCTTCCGTAGAGCAAAATCCTGAAGGTCGGGGTCGCGCAAGGGTCGACATGGGTCGAGGTGGACTATCATGCGAAACCACTTTTTTCGGTCCCTACGGTGCCCCTAGATGATGAAAAGTACAATCCGAGGTTGATTACGAACACTTTTGTGCACCCCCTTCCGTAGAGCAAAATCCTGAAGGTCGGGGTTGCGCACAAGTAGACCCCCTTCCGTAGAGCAAAATCCTGAAGGTCGGGGTCGCGCAAGGGTCGACATGGGTCGAGGTGGACTATCATGCGAAACCACTTTTTTCGGTCCCTACGGTGCCCCTAGATGATGAAAAGTACAATCCGAGGTTGATTACGAACACTTTTGTGCACCCCCTTCCGTAGAGCAAAATCCTGAAGGTCGGGGTTGCGCACAAGTCGACCCCCTTCCGTAGAGCAAAATCCTGAAGGTCGGGGTCGCGCAAGGGTCGACATGGGTCGAGGTGGACTATCATGCGAAACCACTTTTTTCGGTCCCTACGGTGCCCCTAGATGATGAAAAGTACAATCCGAGGTTGATTACGAACACTTTTGTGCACCCCCTTCCGTAGAGCAAAATCCTGAAGGTCGGGGTCGCGCAAGGGTCGACATGGGTCGAGGTGGACTATCATGCGAAACCACTTTTTTCGGTCCCTACGGTGCCCCTAGATGATGAAAAGTACAATCCGAGGTTGATTACGAACACTTTTGTGCACCCCCTTCCGTAGAGCAAAATCCTGAAGGTCGGGGTCGCGCAAGGGTCGACATGGGTCGAGGTGGACTATCATGCGAAACCACTTTTTTCGGTTCCTACGGTGCCCCTAGATGATGAAAAGTACAATCCGAGGTTGATTACGAACACTTTTGTGCACCCCCTTCCGTAGAGCAAAATCCTGAAGGTCGGGGTCGCGCAAGGGTCGACATGGGTCGAGGTGGACTATCATGCGAAACCACTTTTTTCGGTCCCTACGGTGCCCCTAGATGATGAAAAGTACAATCCGAGGTTGATTACGAACACTTTTGTGCACCCCCTTCCGTAGAGCAAAATCCTGAAGGTCGGGGTTGCGCACAAGTAGACCCCCTTCCGTAGAGCAAAATCCTGAAGGTCGGGGTCGCGCAAGGGTCGACATGGGTCGAGGTGGACTATCATGCGAAACCACTTTTTTCGGTCCCTACGGTGCCCCTAGATGATGAAAAGTACAATCCGAGGTTGATTACGAACACTTTTGTGCACCCCCTTCCGTAGAGCAAAATCCTGAAGGTCGGGGTCGCGCAAGGGTCGACATGGGTCGAGGTGGACTATCATGCGAAACCACTTTTTTCGGTCCCTACGGTGCCCCTAGATGATGAAAAGTACAATCCGAGGTTGATTACGAACACTTTTGTGCACCCCCTTCCGTAGAGCAAAATCCTGAAGGTCGGGGTTGCGTACAAGTCGACCCCCTTCCGTAGAGCAAAATCCTGAAGGTCGGGGTCGCGCAAGGGTCGACATGGGTCGAGGTGGACTATCATGCGAAACCACTTTTTTCGGTCCCTACGGTGCCCCTAGATGATGAAAAGTACAATCCGAGGTTGATTACGAACACTTTTGTGCACCCCCTTCCGTAGAGCAAAATCCTGAAGGTCGGGGTCGCACAAGTGTGCACCCCCTTCCGTAGAGCAAAATCCTGAAGGTCGGGGTCGCGCAAGGGTCGACATGGGTCGAGGTGGACTATCATGCGAAACCACTTTTTTCGGTCCCTACGGTGCCCCTAGATGATGAAAAGTACAATCCGAGGTTGATTACGAACACTTTTGTGCACCCCCTTCCGTAGAGCAAAATCCTGAAGGTCGGGGTTGCGCACAAGTCGACCCCCTTCCGTAGAGCAAAATCCTGAAGGTCGGGGTCGCGCAAGGGTCGACATGGGTCGAGGTGGACTATCATGCGAAACCACTTTTTTCGGTCCCTACGGTGCCCCTAGATGATGAAAAGTACAATCCGAGGTTGATTACGAACACTTTTGTGCACCCCCTTCCGTAGAGCAAAATCCTGAAGGTCGGGGTCGCACAAGTGTGCACCCCCTTCCGTAGAGCAAAATCCTGAAGGTCGGGGTCGCGCAAGGGTCGACATGGGTCGAGGTGGACTATCATGCGAAACCACTTTTTTCGGTCCCTACGGTGCCCCTAGATGATGAAAAGTACAATCCGAGGTTGATTACGAACACTTTTGTGCACCCCCTTCCGTAGAGCAAAATCCTGAAGGTCGGGGTCGCACAAGTGTGCACCCCCTTCCGTAGAGCAAAATCCTGAAGGTCGGGGTCGCGCAAGGGTCGACATGGGTCGAGGTGGACTATCATGCGAAACCACTTTTTTCGGTCCCTACGGTGCCCCTAGATGATGAAAAGTACAATCCGAGGTTGATTACGAACACTTTTGTGCACCCCCTTCCGTAGAGCAAAATCCTGAAGGTCGGGGTCGCACAAGTGTGCACCCCCTTCCGTAGAGCAAAATCCTGAAGGTCGGGGTCGCGCAAGGGTCGACATGAGTCGAGGTGGACTATCATGCGAAACCACTTTTTTCGGTCCCTACGGTGCCCCTAGATGATGAAAAGTACAATCCGAGGTTGATTACGAACACTTTTGTGCACCCCCTTCCGTAGAGCAAAATCCTGAAGGTCGGGGTTGCGCACAAGTAGACCCCCTTCCGTAGAGCAAAATCCTGAAGGTCGGGGTTGCGCACAAGTCGACCCCCTTCCGTAGAGCAAAATCCTGAAGGTCGGGGTCGCGCAAGGGTCGACATGGGTCGAGGTGGACTATCATGCGAAACCACTTTTTTCGGTCCCTACGGTGCCCCTAGATGATGAAAAGTACAATCCGAGGTTGATTACGAACACTTTTGTGCACCCCCTTCCGTAGAGCAAAATCCTGAAGGTCGGGGTTGCGCACAAGTAGACCCCCTTCCGTAGAGCAAAATCCTGAAGGTCGGGGTCGCGCAAGGGTCGACATGGGTCGAGGTGGACTATCATGCGAAACCACTTTTTTCGGTCCCTACGGTGCCCCTAGATGATGAAAAGTACAATCCGAGGTTGATTACGAACACTTTTGTGCACCCCCTTCCGTAGAGCAAAATCCTGAAGGTCGGGGTTGCGCACAAGTAGACCCCCTTCCGTAGAGCAAAATCCTGAAGGTCGGGGTCGCGCAAGGGTCGACATGGGTCGAGGTGGACTATCATGCGAAACCACTTTTTTCGGTCCCTACGGTGCCCCTAGATGATGAAAAGTACAATCCGAGGTTGATTACGAACACTTTTGTGCACCCCCTTCCGTAGAGCAAAATCCTGAAGGTCGGGGTTGCGCACAAGTAGACCCCCTTCCGTAGAGCAAAATCCTGAAGGTCGGGGTCGCGCAAGGGTCGACATGGGTCGAGGTGGACTATCATGCGAAACCACTTTTTTCGGTCCCTACGGTGCCCCTAGATGATGAAAAGTACAATCCGAGGTTGATTACGAACACTTTTGTGCACCCCCTTCCGTAGAGCAAAATCCTGAAGGTCGGGGTCGCGCAAGGGTCGACATGGGTCGAGGTGGACTATCATGCGAAACCACTTTTTTCGGTCCCTACGGTGCCCCTAGATGATGAAAAGTACAATCCGAGGTTGATTACGAACACTTTTGTGCACCCCCTTCCGTAGAGCAAAATCCTGAAGGTCGGGGTCGCGCAAGGGTCGACATGGGTCGAGGTGGACTATCATGCGAAACCACTTTTTTCGGTCCCTACGGTGCCCCTAGATGATGAAAAGTACAATCCGAGGTTGATTACGAACACTTTTGTGCACCCCCTTCCGTAGAGCAAAATCCTGTAGGTCGGGGTCGCGCAAGGGTCGACATGGGTCGAGGTGGACTATCATGCGAAACCACTTTTTTCGGTCCCTACGGTGCCCCTAGATGATGAAAAGTACAATCCGAGGTTGATTACGAACACTTTTGTGCACCCCCTTCCGTAGAGCAAAATCCTGAAGGTCGGGGTTGCGCACAAGTCGACCCCCTTCCGTAGAGCAAAATCCTGAAGGTCGGGGTCGCACAAGGGTCGACATGGGTCGAGGTGGACTATCATGCGAAACCACTTTTTTCGGTCCCTACGGTGCCCCTAGATGATGAAAAGTACAATCCGAGGTTGATTACGAACACTTTTGTGCACCCCCTTCCGTAGAGCAAAATCCTGAAGGTCGGGGTTGCGCACAACTCGACCCCCTTCCGTAGAGCAAAATCCTGAAGGTCGGGGTCGCGCAAGGGTCGACATGGGTCGAGGTGGACTATCATGCGAAACCACTTTTTTCGGTCCCTACGGTGCCCCTAGATGATGAAAAGTACAATCCGAGGTTGATTACGAACACTTTTGTGCACCCCCAAAAATGGCCAAAATCCTGAAGGTCCGGGTTCTCGGGGCGGTCGAAGCCCTCGGACGTGCACGAAAAGTCGGTACCCACGCCGAGCTTCAGAATTTGGTCTCCAGAGACTAAGTCCCAACCGAAACTGGCAACCAACAAAAGTATACCAAGAAGTGTTCGGATCGAGTTACAGTGTTCGAGAGTATTGACGAGCATGGTTATACGCAACTTTTTGCTAAAGGTGTCCAAGACCGTCAGACCCTTACTTACGGAGATATAAGACACGTGCGTGGTTGCTCGTGCCGAGCTTCAGAAATGTTGCTCCAGAGACTAAGTCCCAGAAAACCTTCGGACCCCAAAAACTCCCAGAAGGAGGCGTCGGATCGTTTCGCGATGTTCTAGTGAAATGTTCAGCTCGACGGTATGCAACTTTTATCTAAAGGGGTCCAAGACCGTCAGACGCTTAGGTACGGAGATACGGGCATGGGTCGGTTTTCCCCATACAAAATACCCCATGGAAAACTGCAAAACCCCAAAACAGGTCGAAGGAGTGGTCGGATCGTTTCGTGGTGTTCTAGTGAAATGTTCCATTCGATAGAGCGCAACTTTTTGCTAAAGGTGTCCAAGACCGTCAGACCCTTACTTACGGAGATATAAGACACGTGCGTGGTTGCTCGTGCCGAGCTTCAGAAATGTTGCTCCAGAGACTAAGTCCCAGAAAACCTTCCGACCCCAAAAACTCCCAGAAGGAGTCGTCGGATCGTTTTGCGATGTTCTAGTGAAATGTTCAGCTCGACGGTATGCAACTTTTACCTAAAGGGGTCCAAGACCGTCAGACGCTTAGGTACGGAGATACGGGCATGGGTCGGTTTTCCCCATACAAAATACCCCATGGAAAACTGCAAAACCCCAAAACAGGTCGAAGGAGTGGTCGGATCGTTTCGTGGTGTTCTAGTGAAATGTTCCATTCGATAGGGCGCAACTTGTTGCTAAAGGTGTCCAAGACCGTCAGACACTTACTTACGGAGATATAAGACACGTGCGTGGTTGCTCGTGCCGAGCTTCAGAAATGTTGCTCCAGAGACTAAGTCCCAGAAAACCTTCGGACCCCAAAAACTCCCAGAAGGAGGCGTCGGATCGTTTCGCGATGTTCTAGTGAAATGTTCAGCTCGACGGTATGCAACTTTTATCTAAAGGGGTCCAAGACCGTCAGACGCTTAGGTACGGAGATACGGGCATGGGTCGGTTTTCCCCATACAAAATACCCCATGGAAAACTGCAAAACCCCAAAACAGGTCGAAGGAGTGGTCGGATCGTTTCGTGGTGTTCTAGTGAAATGTTCCATTCGATAGAGCGCAACTTTTTGCTAAAGGTGTCCAAGACCGTCAGACCCTTACTTACGGAGATATAAGACACGTGCGTGGTTGCTCGTGCCGAGCTTCAGAAATGTTGCTCCAGAGACTAAGTCCCAGAAAACCTTCCGACCCCAAAAACTCCCAGAAGGAGTCGTCGGATCGTTTTGCGATGTTCTAGTGAAATGTTCAGCTCGACGGTATGCAACTTTTACCTAAAGGGGTCCAAGACCGTCAGACGCTTAGGTACGGAGATACGGGCATGGGTCGGTTTTCCCCATACAAAATACCCCATGGAAAACTGCAAAACCCCAAAACAGGTCGAAGGAGTGGTCGGATCGTTTCGTGGTGTTCTAGTGAAATGTTCCATTCGATAGGGCGCAACTTGTTGCTAAAGGTGTCCAAGACCGTCAGACACTTACTTACGGAGATATAAGACACGTGCGTGGTTGCTCGTGCCGAGCTTCAGAAATGTTGCTCCAGAGACTAAGTCCCAGAAAACTTTCCGACCCCAAAAACTCCCAGAAGGAGTCGTCGGATCGTTTCGCGATGTTCTAGTGAAATGTTCAGCTCGACGGAATGCAACTTTTACCTAAAGGGGTCCAAGACCGTCAGACGCTTAGGTACGGAGATACGGGCATGGGTCGGTTTTCCCCATACAAAATACCCCATGGAAAACTGCAAAACCCCAAAACAGGTCGAAGGAGTGGTCGGATCGTTTCGTGGTGTTCTAGTGAAATGTTCCATTCGATAGGGCGCAACTTGTTGCTAAAGGTGTCCAAGACCGTCAGACACTTACTTACGGAGATATAAGACACGTGCGTGGTTGCTCGTGCCGAGCTTCAGAAATGTTGCTCCAGAGACTAAGTCCCAGAAAACCTTCGGACCCCAAAAACTCCCAGAAGGAGGCGTCGGATCGTTTCGCGATGTTCTAGTGAAATGTTCAGCTCGACGGTATGCAACTTTTATCTAAAGGGGTCCAAGACCGTCAGACGCTTAGGTACGGAGATACGGGCATGGGTCGGTTTTCCCCATACAAAATACCCCATGGAAAACTGCAAAACCCCAAAACAGGTCGAAGGAGTGGTCGGATCGTTTCGTGGTGTTCTAGTGAAATGTTCCATTCGATAGAGCGCAACTTTTTGCTAAAGGTGTCCAAGACCGTCAGACCCTTACTTACGGAGATATAAGACACGTGCGTGGTTGCTCGTGCCGAGCTTCAGAAATGTTGCTCCAGAGACTAAGTCCCAGAAAACCTTCCGACCCCAAAAACTCCCAGAAGGAGTCGTCGGATCGTTTTGCGATGTTCTAGTGAAATGTTCAGCTCGACGGTATGCAACTTTTACCTAAAGGGGTCCAAGACCGTCAGACGCTTAGGTACGGAGATACGGGCATGGGTCGGTTTTCCCCATACAAAATACCCCATGGAAAACTGCAAAACCCCAAAACAGGTCGAAGGAGTGGTCGGATCGTTTCGTGGTGTTCTAGTGAAATGTTCCATTCGATAGGGCGCAACTTGTTGCTAAAGGTGTCCAAGACCGTCAGACCCTTACTTACGGAGATATAAGACACGTGCGTGGTTGCTCGTGCCGAGCTTCAGAAATGTTGCTCCAGAGACTAAGTCCCAGAAAACCTTCCGACCCCAAAAACTCCCAGAAGGAGGCGTCGGATCGTTTCGCGATGTTCTAGTGAAATGTGCAGCTCGACGGAATGCAACTTTTACCTAAAGGGGTCCAAGACCGTCAGACGCTTAGGTACGGAGATACGGGCATGGGTCGGTTTTCCCCATACAAAATACCCCATGGAAAACTGCAAAACCCCAAAACAGGTCGAAGGAGTGGTCGGATCGTTTCGTGGTGTTCTAGTGAAATGTTCCATTCGATAAGGCGCAACTTTTTGCTAAAGGTGTCCAAGACCGTCAGACCCTTACTTACGGAGATATAAGACACGTGCGTGGTTGCTCGTGCCGAGCTTCAGAAATGTTGCTCCAGAGACTAAGTCCCAGAAAACCTTCGGACCCCAAAAACTCCCAGAAGGAGGCGTCGGATCGTTTCGCGATGTTCTAGTGAAATGTGCAGCTCGACGGAATGCAACTTTTACCTAAAGGGGTCCAAGACCGTCAGACGCTTAGGTACGGAGATACGGGCATGGGTCGGTTTTCCCCATACAAAATACCCCATGGAAAACTGCAAAACCCCAAAACAGGTCGAAGGAGTGGTCGGATCGTTTCGTGGTGTTCTAGTGAAATGTTCCATTAGATAGGGCGCAACTTTTTGCTAAAGGTGTCCAAGACCGTCAGACCCTTACTTACGGAGATATAAGACACGTGCGTGGTTGCTCGTGCCGAGCTTCAGAAATGTTGCTCCAGAGACTAAGTCCCAGAAAACCTTCCGACCCCAAAAACTCCCAGAAGGAGTCGTCGGATCGTTTCGCGATGTTCTAGTGAAATGTTCCATTCGATAGGGCGCAACTTTTTGCTAAAGGTGTCCAAGACCGTCAGACCCTTACTTACGGAGATATAAGACACGTGCGTGGTTGCTCGTGCCGAGCTTCAGAAATGTTGCTCCAGAGACTAAGTCCCAGAAAACCTTCGGACCCCAAAAACTCCCAGAAGGAGTCGTCGGATCGTTTCGCGATGTTCTAGTGAAATGTGCAGCTCGACGGAATGCAACTTTTACCTAAAGGGGTCCAAGACCGTCAGACGCTTAGGTACGGAGATACGGGCATGGGTCGGTTTTCCCCATACAAAATACCCCATGGAAAACTGCAAAACCCCAAAACAGGTCGAAGGAGTGGTCGGATCGTTTCGTGGTGTTCTAGTGAAATGTTCCATTAAATAGGGCGCAACTTTTTGCTAAAGGTGTCCAAGACCGTCAGACCCTTACTTACGGAGATATAAGACACGTGCGTGGTTGCTCGTGCCGAGCTTCAGAAATGTTGCTCCAGAGACTAAGTCCCAGAAAACCTTCCGACCCCAAAAACTCCCAGAAGGAGGCGTCGGATCGTTTCGCGATGTTCTAGTGAAATGTTCAGCTCGACGGAATGCAACTTTTACCTAAAGGGGTCCAAGACCGTCAGACGCTTAGGTACGGAGATACGGGCATGGGTCGGTTTTCCCCATACAAAATACCCCATGGAAAACTGCAAAACCCCAAAACAGGTCGAAGGAGTGGTCGGATCGTTTCGTGGTGTTCTAGTGAAATGTTCCATTCGATAGAGCGCAACTTTTTGCTAAAGGTGTCCAAGACCGTCAGACCCTTACTTACGGAGATATAAGACACGTGCGTGGTTGCTCGTGCCGAGCTTCAGAAATGTTGCTCCAGAGACTAAGTCCCAGAAAACCTTCCGACCCCAAAAACTCCCAGAAGGAGTCGTCGGATCGTTTCGCGATGTTCTAGTGAAATGTTCCATTCGATAGGGCGCAACTTTTTGCTAAAGGTGTCCAAGACCGTCAGACACTTACTTACGGAGATATAAGACACGTGCGTGGTTGCTCGTGCCGAGCTTCAGAAATGTTGCTCCAGAGACTAAGTCCCAGAAAACCTTCCGACCCCAAAAACTCCCAGAAGGAGGCGTCGGATCGTTTCGCGATATTCTAGTGAAATGTTCAGCTCGACGGAATGCAACTTTTACCTAAAGGGGTCCAAGACCGTCAGACGCTTAGGTACGGAGATACGGGCATGGGTCGGTTTTCCCCATACAAAATACCCCATGGAAAACTGCAAAACCCCAAAACAGGTCGAAGGAGTGGTCGGATCGTTTCGTGGTGTTCTAGTGAAATGTTCCATTCGATAAGGCGCAACTTTTTGCTAAAGGTGTCCAAGACCGTCAGACACTTACTTACGGAGATATAAGACACGTGCGTGGTTGCCCGTGCCGAGCTTCAGAAATGTTGCTCCAGAGACTAAGTCCCAGAAAACCTTCGGACCCCAAAATCTCCCAGAAGGAGTCGTCGGATCGTTTCGCGATGTTCTAGTGAAATGTTCAGCTCGACGGAATGCAACTTTTACCTAAAGGGGTCCAAGACCGTCAGACGCTTAGGTACGGAGATACGGGCATGGGTCGGTTTTCCCCATACAAAATACCCCATGGAAAACTGCAAAACCCCAAAACAGGTCGAAGGAGTGGTCGGATCGTTTCGTGGTGTTCTAGTGAAATGTTCCATTCGATAAGGCGCAACTTTTTGCTAAAGGTGTCCAAGACCGTCAGACCCTTACTTACGGAGATATAAGACACGTGCGTGGTTGCTCGTGCCGAGCTTCAGAAATGTTGCTCCAGAGACTAAGTCCCAGAAAACCTTCGGACCCCAAAAACTCCCAGAAGGAGGCGTCGGATCGTTTCGCGATGTTCTAGTGAAATGTGCAGCTCGACGGAATGCAACTTTTACCTAAAGGGGTCCAAGACCGTCAGACGCTTAGGTACGGAGATACGGGCATGGGTCGGTTTTCCCCATACAAAATACCCCATGGAAAACTGCAAAACCCCAAAACAGGTCGAAGGAGTGGTCGGATCGTTTCGTGGTGTTCTAGTGAAATGTTCCATTAAATAGGGCGCAACTTTTTGCTAAAGGTGTCCAAGACCGTCAGACCCTTACTTACGGAGATATAAGACACGTGCGTGGTTGCTCGTGCCGAGCTTCAGAAATGTTGCTCCAGAGACTAAGTCCCAGAAAACCTTCCGACCCCAAAAACTCCCAGAAGGAGTCGTCGGATCGTTTCGCGATGTTCTAGTGAAATGTTCCATTCGATAGGGCGCAACTTTTTGCTAAAGGTGTCCAAGACCGTCAGACCCTTACTTACGGAGATATAAGACACGTGCGTGGTTGCTCGTGCCGAGCTTCAGAAATGTTGCTCCAGAGACTAAGTCCCAGAAAACCTTCGGACCCCAAAAACTCCCAGAAGGAGTCGTCGGATCGTTTCGCGATGTTCTAGTGAAATGTGCAGCTCGACGGAATGCAACTTTTACCTAAAGGGGTCCAAGACCGTCAGACGCTTAGGTACGGAGATACGGGCATGGGTCGGTTTTCCCCATACAAAATACCCCATGGAAAACTGCAAAACCCCAAAACAGGTCGAAGGAGTGGTCGGATCGTTTCGTGGTGTTCTAGTGAAATGTTCCATTAGATAGGGCGCAACTTTTTGCTAAAGGTGTCCAAGACCGTCAGACCCTTACTTACGGAGATATAAGACACGTGCGTGGTTGCTCGTGCCGAGCTTCAGAAATGTTGCTCCAGAGACTAAGTCCCAGAAAACCTTCCGACCCCAAAAACTCCCAGAAGGAGGCGTCGGATCGTTTCGCGATGTTCTAGTGAAATGTTCAGCTCGACGGAATGCAACTTTTACCTAAAGGGGTCCAAGACCGTCAGACGCTTAGGTACGGAGATACGGGCATGGGTCGGTTTTCCCCATACAAAATACCCCATGGAAAACTGCAAAACCCCAAAACAGGTCGAAGGAGTGGTCGGATCGTTTCGTGGTGTTCTAGTGAAATGTTCCATTCGATAGAGCGCAACTTTTTGCTAAAGGTGTCCAAGACCGTCAGACCCTTACTTACGGAGATATAAGACACGTGCGTGGTTGCTCGTGCCGAGCTTCAGAAATGTTGCTCCAGAGACTAAGTCCCAGAAAACCTTCCGACCCCAAAAACTCCCAGAAGGAGTCGTCGGATCGTTTCGCGATGTTCTAGTGAAATGTTCCATTCGATAGGGCGCAACTTTTTGCTAAAGGTGTCCAAGACCGTCAGACACTTACTTACGGAGATATAAGACACGTGCGTGGTTGCTCGTGCCGAGCTTCAGAAATGTTGCTCCAGAGACTAAGTCCCAGAAAACCTTCCGACCCCAAAAACTCCCAGAAGGAGGCGTCGGATCGTTTCGCGATGTTCTAGTGAAATGTGCAGCTCGACGGAATGCAACTTTTACCTAAAGGGGTCCAAGACCGTCAGACGCTTAGGTACGGAGATACGGGCATGGGTCGGTTTTCCCCATACAAAATACCCCATGGAAAACTGCAAAACCCCAAAACAGGTCGAAGGAGTGGTCGGATCGTTTCGTGGTGTTCTAGTGAAATGTTCCATTCGATAAGGCGCAACTTTTTGCTAAAGGTGTCCAAGACCGTCAGACCCTTACTTACGGAGATATAAGACACGTGCGTGGTTGCTCGTGCCGAGCTTCAGAAATGTTGCTCCAGAGACTAAGTCCCAGAAAACCTTCGGACCCCAAAAACTCCCAGAAGGAGGCGTCGGATCGTTTCGCGATGTTCTAGTGAAATGTGCAGCTCGACGGAATGCAACTTTTACCTAAAGGGGTCCAAGACCGTCAGACGCTTAGGTACGGAGATACGGGCATGGGTCGGTTTTCCCCATACAAAATACCCCATGGAAAACTGCAAAACCCCAAAACAGGTCGAAGGAGTGGTCGGATCGTTTCGTGGTGTTCTAGTGAAATGTTCCATTAAATAGGGCGCAACTTTTTGCTAAAGGTGTCCAAGACCGTCAGACCCTTACTTACGGAGATATAAGACACGTGCGTGGTTGCTCGTGCCGAGCTTCAGAAATGTTGCTCCAGAGACTAAGTCCCAGAAAACCTTCCGACCCCAAAAACTCCCAGAAGGAGTCGTCGGATCGTTTCGCGATGTTCTAGTGAAATGTTCCATTCGATAGGGCGCAACTTTTTGCTAAAGGTGTCCAAGACCGTCAGACCCTTACTTACGGAGATATAAGACACGTGCGTGGTTGCTCGTGCCGAGCTTCAGAAATGTTGCTCCAGAGACTAAGTCCCAGAAAACCTTCGGACCCCAAAAACTCCCAGAAGGAGTCGTCGGATCGTTTCGCGATGTTCTAGTGAAATGTGCAGCTCGACGGAATGCAACTTTTACCTAAAGGGGTCCAAGACCGTCAGACGCTTAGGTACGGAGATACGGGCATGGGTCGGTTTTCCCCATACAAAATACCCCATGGAAAACTGCAAAACCCCAAAACAGGTCGAAGGAGTGGTCGGATCGTTTCGTGGTGTTCTAGTGAAATGTTCCATTAAATAGGGCGCAACTTTTTGCTAAAGGTGTCCAAGACCGTCAGACCCTTACTTACGGAGATATAAGACACGTGCGTGGTTGCTCGTGCCGAGCTTCAGAAATGTTGCTCCAGAGACTAAGTCCCAGAAAACCTTCCGACCCCAAAAACTCCCAGAAGGAGGCGTCGGATCGTTTCGCGATGTTCTAGTGAAATGTTCAGCTCGACGGAATGCAACTTTTACCTAAAGGGGTCCAAGACCGTCAGACGCTTAGGTACGGAGATACGGGCATGGGTCGGTTTTCCCCATACAAAATACCCCATGGAAAACTGCAAAACCCCAAAACAGGTCGAAGGAGTGGTCGGATCGTTTCGTGGTGTTCTAGTGAAATGTTCCATTCGATAGAGCGCAACTTTTTGCTAAAGGTGTCCAAGACCGTCAGACCCTTACTTACGGAGATATAAGACACGTGCGTGGTTGCTCGTGCCGAGCTTCAGAAATGTTGCTCCAGAGACTAAGTCCCAGAAAACCTTCCGACCCCAAAAACTCCCAGAAGGAGTCGTCGGATCGTTTCGCGATGTTCTAGTGAAATGTTCCATTCGATAGGGCGCAACTTTTTGCTAAAGGTGTCCAAGACCGTCAGACACTTACTTACGGAGATATAAGACACGTGCGTGGTTGCTCGTGCCGAGCTTCAGAAATGTTGCTCCAGAGACTAAGTCCCAGAAAACCTTCCGACCCCAAAAACTCCCAGAAGGAGGCGTCGGATCGTTTCGCGATATTCTAGTGAAATGTTCAGCTCGACGGAATGCAACTTTTACCTAAAGGGGTCCAAGACCGTCAGACGCTTAGGTACGGAGATACGGGCATGGGTCGGTTTTCCCCATACAAAATACCCCATGGAAAACTGCAAAACCCCAAAACAGGTCGAAGGAGTGGTCGGATCGTTTCGTGGTGTTCTAGTGAAATGTTCCATTCGATAAGGCGCAACTTTTTGCTAAAGGTGTCCAAGACCGTCAGACACTTACTTACGGAGATATAAGACACGTGCGTGGTTGCCCGTGCCGAGCTTCAGAAATGTTGCTCCAGAGACTAAGTCCCAGAAAACCTTCGGACCCCAAAATCTCCCAGAAGGAGTCGTCGGATCGTTTCGCGATGTTCTAGTGAAATGTTCAGCTCGACGGAATGCAACTTTTACCTAAAGGGGTCCAAGACCGTCAGACGCTTAGGTACGGAGATACGGGCATGGGTCGGTTTTCCCCATACAAAATACCCCATGGAAAACTGCAAAACCCCAAAACAGGTCGAAGGAGTGGTCGGATCGTTTCGTGGTGTTCTAGTGAAATGTTCCATTCGATAAGGCGCAACTTTTTGCTAAAGGTGTCCAAGACCGTCAGACCCTTACTTACGGAGATATAAGACACGTGCGTGGTTGCTCGTGCCGAGCTTCAGAAATGTTGCTCCAGAGACTAAGTCCCAGAAAACCTTCGGACCCCAAAAACTCCCAGAAGGAGGCGTCGGATCGTTTCGCGATGTTCTAGTGAAATGTGCAGCTCGACGGAATGCAACTTTTACCTAAAGGGGTCCAAGACCGTCAGACGCTTAGGTACGGAGATACGGGCATGGGTCGGTTTTCCCCATACAAAATACCCCATGGAAAACTGCAAAACCCCAAAACAGGTCGAAGGAGTGGTCGGATCGTTTCGTGGTGTTCTAGTGAAATGTTCCATTAAATAGGGCGCAACTTTTTGCTAAAGGTGTCCAAGACCGTCAGACCCTTACTTACGGAGATATAAGACACGTGCGTGGTTGCTCGTGCCGAGCTTCAGAAATGTTGCTCCAGAGACTAAGTCCCAGAAAACCTTCCGACCCCAAAAACTCCCAGAAGGAGTCGTCGGATCGTTTCGCGATGTTCTAGTGAAATGTTCCATTCGATAGGGCGCAACTTTTTGCTAAAGGTGTCCAAGACCGTCAGACCCTTACTTACGGAGATATAAGACACGTGCGTGGTTGCTCGTGCCGAGCTTCAGAAATGTTGCTCCAGAGACTAAGTCCCAGAAAACCTTCGGACCCCAAAAACTCCCAGAAGGAGTCGTCGGATCGTTTCGCGATGTTCTAGTGAAATGTGCAGCTCGACGGAATGCAACTTTTACCTAAAGGGGTCCAAGACCGTCAGACGCTTAGGTACGGAGATACGGGCATGGGTCGGTTTTCCCCATACAAAATACCCCATGGAAAACTGCAAAACCCCAAAACAGGTCGAAGGAGTGGTCGGATCGTTTCGTGGTGTTCTAGTGAAATGTTCCATTAAATAGGGCGCAACTTTTTGCTAAAGGTGTCCAAGACCGTCAGACCCTTACTTACGGAGATATAAGACACGTGCGTGGTTGCTCGTGCCGAGCTTCAGAAATGTTGCTCCAGAGACTAAGTCCCAGAAAACCTTCCGACCCCAAAAACTCCCAGAAGGAGGCGTCGGATCGTTTCGCGATGTTCTAGTGAAATGTTCAGCTCGACGGAATGCAACTTTTACCTAAAGGGGTCCAAGACCGTCAGACGCTTAGGTACGGAGATACGGGCATGGGTCGGTTTTCCCCATACAAAATACCCCATGGAAAACTGCAAAACCCCAAAACAGGTCGAAGGAGTGGTCGGATCGTTTCGTGGTGTTCTAGTGAAATGTTCCATTCGATAGAGCGCAACTTTTTGCTAAAGGTGTCCAAGACCGTCAGACCCTTACTTACGGAGATATAAGACACGTGCGTGGTTGCTCGTGCCGAGCTTCAGAAATGTTGCTCCAGAGACTAAGTCCCAGAAAACCTTCCGACCCCAAAAACTCCCAGAAGGAGTCGTCGGATCGTTTCGCGATGTTCTAGTGAAATGTTCCATTCGATAGGGCGCAACTTTTTGCTAAAGGTGTCCAAGACCGTCAGACCCTTACTTACGGAGATATAAGACACGTGCGTGGTTGCTCGTGCCGAGCTTCAGAAATGTTGCGCCAGAGACTAAGTCCCAGAAAACCTTCCGACCCCAAAAACTCCCAGAAGGAGGCGTCGGATCGTTTCGCGATGTTCTAGTGAAATGTTCAGCTCGACGAAATGCAACTTTTACCTAAAGGGGTCCAAGACCGTCAGACGCTTAGGTACGGAGATACGGGCATGGGTCGGTTTTCCCCATACAAAATACCCCATGGAAAACTGCAAAACCCCAAAACAGGTCGAAGGAGTGGTCGGATCGTTTCGTGGTGTTCTAGTGAAATGTTCCATTCGATAGGGCGCAACTTTTTGCTAAAGGTGTCCAAGACCGTCAGACCCTTACTTACGGAGATATAAGACACGTGCGTGGTTGCCCGTGCCGAGCTTCAGAAATGTTGCTCCAGAGACTAAGTCCCAGAAAACCTTCGGACCCCAAAAACTCCCAGAAGGAGGCGTCGGATCGTTTCGCGATGTTCTAGTGAAATGTGCAGCTCGACGGAATGCAACTTTTACCTAAAGGGGTCCAAGACCGTCAGACGCTTAGGTACGGAGATACGGGCATGGGTCGGTTTTCCCCATACAAAATACCCCATGGAAAACTGCAAAACCCCAAAACAGGTCGAAGGAGTGGTCGGATCGTTTCGTGGTGTTCTAGTGAAATGTTCCATTCGATAGGGCGCAACTTTTTGCTAAAGGTGTCCAAGACCGTCAGACCCTTACTTACGGAGATATAAGACACGTGCGTGGTTGCCCGTGCCGAGCTTCAGAAATGTTGCTCCAGAGACTAAGTCCCAGAAAACCTTCCGACCCCAAAAACTCCCAGAAGGAGGCGTCGGATCGTTTCGCGATGTTCTAGTGAAATGTTCAGCTCGACGAAATGCAACTTTTACCTAAAGGGGTCCAAGACCGTCAGACGCTTAGGTACGGAGATACGGGCATGGGTCGGTTTTCCCCATACAAAATACCCCATGGAAAACTGCAAAACCCCAAAACAGGTCGAAGGAGTGGTCGGATCGTTTCGTGGTGTTCTAGTGAAATGTTCCATTCGATAGGGCGCAACTTTTTGCTAAAGGTGTCCAAGACCGTCAGACCCTTACTTACGGAGATATAAGACACGTGCGTGGTTGCCCGTGCCGAGCTTCAGAAATGTTGCTCCAGAGACTAAGTCCCAGAAAACCTTCGGACCCCAAAAACTCCCAGAAGGAGGCGTCGGATCGTTTCGCGATGTTCTAGTGAAATGTGCAGCTCGACGGAATGCAACTTTTACCTAAAGGGGTCCAAGACCGTCAGACGCTTAGGTACGGAGATACGGGCATGGGTCGGTTTTCCCCATACAAAATACCCCATGGAAAACTGCAAAACCCCAAAACAGGTCGAAGGAGTGGTCGGATCGTTTCGTGGTGTTCTAGTGAAATGTTCCATTAAATAGGGCGCAACTTTTTGCTAAAGGTGTCCAAGACCGTCAGACCCTTACTTACGGAGATATAAGACACGTGCGTGGTTGCTCGTGCCGAGCTTCAGAAATGTTGCTCCAGAGACTAAGTCCCAGAAAACCTTCCGACCCCAAAAACTCCCAGAAGGAGTCGTCGGATCGTTTCGCGATGTTCTAGTGAAATGTTCCATTCGATAGGGCGCAACTTTTTGCTAAAGGTGTCCAAGACCGTCAGACACTTACTTACGGAGATATAAGACACGTGCGTGGTTGCCCGTGCCGAGCTTCAGAAATGTTGCTCCAGAGACTAAGTCCCAGAAAACCTTCGGACCCCAAAATCTCCCAGAAGGAGTCGTCGGATCGTTTCGCGATGTTCTAGTGAAATGTTCAGCTCGACGGAATGCAACTTTTACCTAAAGGGGTCCAAGACCGTCAGACGCTTAGGTACGGAGATACGGGCATGGGTCGGTTTTCCCCATACAAAATACCCCATGGAAAACTGCAAAACCCCAAAACAGGTCGAAGGAGTGGTCGGATCGTTTCGTGATGTTCTACTGACTTTTTAGGCTTACCGAGACACAACTTTCCGCAGAAGGGTGCAAAACTGTCAGACTCATAGTTTCGGAGATACAAGCATGGGTCATGTTTGCTCGTGCCGAGCTTCAGAATTTTCCATGGCCAAAAAGCCCTAGAATTTGACATTTCACTATTATAGGGGGGTATGGTTGTACTGAGTCGTCATAGAAAGTTTAGCCTCCTCATGCAAACTGACGATTCGATATCAGGGAGGTCGGGAGTTGTCGAAAAGAGACCCTAGGACCTAATACTAGACTCATGTAGTGGCAAGGTGTTTCGGCCCGTGGGTGACGGTTGTATGAAATTTGGGTGACGGCAACTACGACTGGTTCTGGTACCGGGAAGGTGTGTCTTGGTGTCCGGAGGTGTTTTAACGGTAGCTGGGTGGTCGGAACGGTGACCTAGGGTGCTTTTGGGTGAAATCACCTACCACCACCGATGGTCAACCAGAGGCTAGAGGTACATGGAAAACACCCTGGGAAGGTGTCCCAGGGCTCGGAGTAGTAGTAACAAGGGATGCCGCTGTCTCTAGGTCGCGGAACCACTGTGCTTGCCTGCAACACAGTCCTAGGGAGAGCGGCCGAAAGGTTCCGCACGGTGACTTGCACCCACCGGGAAAGGGGTCAAGTAGCCAAGAGGTGTCCAACCAAGGGTTAGTGGTACATGGAAAACACCCTGGGAAGGTGTCCCAGGGCTCGGAGTAGAGTGACTTGCACCCACCGGGAAAGGGTGTCCTAGTGGGTGGTGTGCTTGTGCCCCAGACATGGGGTGCATGTGCGCTACTGGCTGGGGTGCACCATAGCTACCCGAATGGAGCGATAGAGAGGAGGTGAGCTTTAGCGGGTCAAGTCCATTGGGCTTGATCCGCGAAAAGCACCAAGTCCCGAAAGTCGAAGCCCGAGTTGCTATGGTGTGCGAAAAGCTGCATTTAATGTTGAAAAAAAGTACAAGTCCCAAAACTTGACTTCCCGAAAAATTTCAACTAGTTGCATAGCACCAGGCGTACACACGGAGGAGATTGTTGCGAGACGAACACGCTGTTGGAAGACAACCGAATGCACGCGGGATTGCTCACGGAGCAAGCGCAAGCACGCGAAACAGCTTGCACGGGTGATGGACCACATTGGACGAGTGACGGTTACCGGTTACCAGTGGGTTAGCCATGTTGTAACGGGCTAAGAGGCCTGTTAAGCCAGAGTGTACGGAGTTCAGATGGCTAGGTGCGCACGCAGGCATCGAGGTTTTGATGGTTTGCGCAGAGTTGTAGCACGGCAGAGAGCGCGCCGGAGCAGTTTCAGTCCAATCGGACGATGCGCGGGTGTTTTACAGAACATTGAAAGTTGTATGGAAGAAAACCCCTCGAAGTATGCAATATATGGGAAAACACGAAATACTCTCGCATGGAGGTGTCTGAGAAGTTTGGCGTATATGGACGAAAGTTAGCCACGGTGGTGTTCTAACATCGGTGCTAGGGACGCAAAACCGTCGAACGCATGGTTTCGAGGCAATGTGCGAAAAACGGGCCAAAACGGTGCACGAGCAAAGGGGCACGCGCTATATCTGGCAGAAGGAGAACTCTGCGAGGTGTTGTGTGTATGGACGAAAAGTAGGCATTACGGAGTTGAGCAAACGCGCCGAAGACCGCAACTCGATATCTCCAACCGGCTGGTCGGTAGAGCGATTCCCAACACCCCATAGACACCGCAATGGGTGAAAATCGGCTAAGTCCCAATATGTACCTTCAGAGGGGCATATCTCGAAAACTACTCGTCAGATCGGGGCCAAATTCACAGAGAAGACACATGTCGAGGTGTTGTTTCGGATGAGCGATAGTGGTTTTTGGGTGAAAATGTACCCCTAAACCTTGTACAGAGAGGACCCCTTCCGTAGAGCAAAATCCTGAAGGTCGGGGTCGCGCAAGGGTCGACATGGGTCGAGGTGGACTATCATGCGAAACCACTTTTTTCGGTCCCTACGGTGCCCCTAGATGATGAAAAGTACAATCCGAGGTTGATTACGAACACTTTTGTGCACCCCCTTCCGTAGAGCAAAATCCTGAAGGTCGGGGTTGCGCACAAGTAGACCCCCTTCCGTAGAGCAAAATCCTGAAGGTCGGGGTCGCGCAAGGGTCGACATGGGTCGAGGTGGACTATCATGCGAAACCACTTTTTTCGGTCCCTACGGTGCCCCTAGATGATGAAAAGTACAATCCGAGGTTGATTACGAACACTTTTGTGCACCCCCTTCCGTAGAGCAAAATCCTGAAGGTCGGGGTTGCGCACAAGTCGACCCCCTTCCGTAGAGCAAAATCCTGAAGGTCGGGGTCGCGCAAGGGTCGACATGGGTCGAGGTGGACTATCATGCGAAACCACTTTTTTCGGTCCCTACGGTGCCCCTAGATGATGAAAAGTACAATCCGAGGTTGATTACGAACACTTTTGTGCACCCCCTTCCGTAGAGCAAAATCCTGAAGGTCGGGGTCGCGCAAGGGTCGACATGGGTCGAGGTGGACTATCATGCGAAACCACTTTTTTCGGTCCCTACGGTGCCCCTAGATGATGAAAAGTACAATCCGAGGTTGATTACGAACACTTTTGTGCACCCCCTTCCGTAGAGCAAAATCCTGAAGGTCGGGTTCTCGGGGCGGTCGAGGCCCTCTGACGTGCACGAAAAACCGGTACCCACGCTGAGCTTCAGAATTTGGTCTCCAGAGACTAAGTCCCAACCGAAACTGGCAACCCACAAAAGTATACCAAGGAGTGGTCGGATCGAGTTACAGTGTTCGAGAGTATTGACGAGGATGGTTATACGCAACTTTTTGCTAAAGGTGTCCAAGACCGTCAGACCCTTACTTACGGAGATATAAGACACGTGCGTGGTTGCTCGTGCCGAGCTTCAGAAATGTTGCTCCAGAGACTAAGTCCCAGAAAACCTTCGGACCCCAAAAACTCCCAGAAGGAGTCGTCGGATCGTTTCGCGATGTTCTAGTGAAATGTTCAGCTCGACGGAATGCAACTTTTACCTCAAGGGGTCCAAGACCGTCAGACGCTTAGGTACGGAGATACGGGCATGGGTCGGTTTTCCCCATACAAAATACCCCATGGAAAACTGCAAAACCCCAAAACAGGTCGAAGGAGTGGTCGGATCGTTTCGTGATGTTCTACTGACTTTTTAGGCTTACCGAGACACAACTTTCCGCAGAAGGGTGCAAAACTGTCAGACTCATAGTTTCGGAGATACAAGCATGGGTCATGTTTGCTCGTGCCGAGCTTCAGAATTTTCCATGGCCAAAAAGCCCTAGAATTTGACATTTCACTATTATAGGGGGGTATGGTTGTACTGAGTCGTCATAGAAAGTTTAGCCTCCTCATGCAAACTGACGATTCGATATCAGGGAGGTCGGGAGTTGTCGAAAAGAGACCCTAGGACCTAATACTAGACTCATGTAGTGGCAAGGTGTTTCGGCCCGTGGGTGACGGTTGTATGAAATTTGGGTGACGGCAACTACGACTGGTTCTGGTACCGGGAAGGTGTGTCTTGGTGTCCGGAGGTGTTTTAACGGTAGCTGGGTGGTCGGAACGGTGACCTAGGGTGCTTTTGGGTGAAATCACCTACCACCACCGATGGTCAACCAGAGGCTAGAGGTACATGGAAAACACCCTGGGAAGGTGTCCCAGGGCTCGGAGTAGTAGTAACAAGGGATGCCGCTGTCTCTAGGTCGCGGAACCACTGTGCTTGCCTGCAACACAGTCCTAGGGAGAGCGGCCGAAAGGTTCCGCACGGTGACTTGCACCCACCGGGAAAGGGGTCAAGTAGCCAAGAGGTGTCCAACCAAGGGTTAGTGGTACATGGAAAACACCCTGGGAAGGTGTCCCAGGGCTCGGAGTAGAGTGACTTGCACCCACCGGGAAAGGGTGTCCTAGTGGGTGGTGTGCTTGTGCCCCAGACATGGGGTGCATGTGCGCTACTGGCTGGGGTGCACCATAGCTACCCGAATGGAGCGATAGAGAGGAGGTGAGCTTTAGCGGGTCAAGTCCATTGGGCTTGATCCGCGAAAAGCACCAAGTCCCGAAAGTCGAAGCCCGAGTTGCTATGGTGTGCGAAAAGCTGCATTTAATGTTGAAAAAAAGTACAAGTCCCAAAACTTGACTTCCCGAAAAATTTCAACTAGTTGCATAGCACCAGGCGTACACACGGAGGAGATTGTTGCGAGACGAACACGCTGTTGGAAGACAACCGAATGCACGCGGGATTGCTCACGGAGCAAGCGCAAGCACGCGAAACAGCTTGCACGGGTGATGGACCACATTGGACGAGTGACGGTTACCGGTTACCAGTGGGTTAGCCATGTTGTAACGGGCTAAGAGGCCTGTTAAGCCAGAGTGTACGGAGTTCAGATGGCTAGGTGCGCACGCAGGCATCGAGGTTTTGATGGTTTGCGCAGAGTTGTAGCACGGCAGAGAGCGCGCCGGAGCAGTTTCAGTCCAATCGGACGATGCGCGGGTGTTTTACAGAACATTGAAAGTTGTATGGAAGAAAACCCCTCGAAGTATGCAATATATGGGAAAACACGAAATACTCTCGCATGGAGGTGTCTGAGAAGTTTGGCGTATATGGACGAAAGTTAGCCACGGTGGTGTTCTAACATCGGTGCTAGGGACGCAAAACCGTCGAACGCATGGTTTCGAGGCAATGTGCGAAAAACGGGCCAAAACGGTGCACGAGCAAAGGGGCACGCGCTATATCTGGCAGAAGGAGAACTCTGCGAGGTGTTGTGTGTATGGACGAAAAGTAGGCATTACGGAGTTGAGCAAACGCGCCGAAGACCGCAACTCGATATCTCCAACCGGCTGGTCGGTAGAGCGATTCCCAACACCCCATAGACACCGCAATGGGTGAAAATCGGCTAAGTCCCAATATGTACCTTCAGAGGGGCATATCTCGAAAACTACTCGTCAGATCGGGGCCAAATTCACAGAGAAGACACATGTCGAGGTGTTGTTTCGGATGAGCGATAGTGGTTTTTGGGTGAAAATGTACCCCTAAACCTTGTACAGAGAGGACCCCTTCCGTAGAGCAAAATCCTGAAGGTCGGGGTCGCGCAAGGGTCGACATGGGTCGAGGTGGACTATCATGCGAAACCACTTTTTTCGGTCCCTACGGTGCCCCTAGATGATGAAAAGTACAATCCGAGGTTGATTACGAACACTTTTGTGCACCCCCTTCCGTAGAGCAAAATCCTGAAGGTCGGGGTTGCGCACAAGTAGACCCCCTTCCGTAGAGCAAAATCCTGAAGGTCGGGGTCGCGCAAGGGTCGACATGGGTCGAGGTGGACTATCATGCGAAACCACTTTTTTCGGTCCCTACGGTGCCCCTAGATGATGAAAAGTACAATCCGAGGTTGATTACGAACACTTTTGTGCACCCCCTTCCGTAGAGCAAAATCCTGAAGGTCGGGGTTGCGCACAAGTCGACCCCCTTCCGTAGAGCAAAATCCTGAAGGTCGGGGTCGCGCAAGGGTCGACATGGGTCGAGGTGGACTATCATGCGAAACCACTTTTTTCGGTCCCTACGGTGCCCCTAGATGATGAAAAGTACAATCCGAGGTTGATTACGAACACTTTTGTGCACCCCCTTCCGTAGAGCAAAATCCTGAAGGTCGGGGTCGCGCAAGGGTCGACATGGGTCGAGGTGGACTATCATGCGAAACCACTTTTTTCGGTCCCTACGGTGCCCCTAGATGATGAAAAGTACAATCCGAGGTTGATTACGAACACTTTTGTGCACCCCCTTCCGTAGAGCAAAATCCTGAAGGTCGGGTTCTCGGGGCGGTCGAGGCCCTCTGACGTGCACGAAAAACCGGTACCCACGCTGAGCTTCAGAATTTGGTCTCCAGAGACTAAGTCCCAACCGAAACTGGCAACCCACAAAAGTATACCAAGGAGTGGTCGGATCGAGTTACAGTGTTCGAGAGTATTGACGAGGATGGTTATACGCAACTTTTTGCTAAAGGTGTCCAAGACCGTCAGACCCTTACTTACGGAGATATAAGACACGTGCGTGGTTGCTCGTGCCGAGCTTCAGAAATGTTGCTCCAGAGACTAAGTCCCAGAAAACCTTCCGACCCCAAAAACTCCCAGAAGGAGTCGTCGGATCGTTTCGCGATGTTCTAGTGAAATGTTCAGCTCGACGGAATGCAACTTTTACCTAAAGGGGTCCAAGACCGTCAGACGCTTAGGTACGGAGATACGGGCATGGGTCGGTTTTCCCCATACAAAATACCCCATGGAAAACTGCAAAACCCCAAAACAGGTCGAAGGAGTGGTCGGATCGTTTCGTGGTGTTCTAGTGAAATGTTCCATTCGATAAGGCGCAACTTTTTGCTAAAGGTGTCCAAGACCGTCAGACACTTACTTACGGAGATATAAGACACGTGCGTGGTTGCCCGTGCCGAGCTTCAGAAATGTTGCTCCAGAGACTAAGTCCCAGAAAACCTTCGGACCCCAAAATCTCCCAGAAGGAGTCGTCGGATCGTTTCGCGATGTTCTAGTGAAATGTTCAGCTCGACGGAATGCAACTTTTACCTAAAGGGGTCCAAGACCGTCAGACGCTTAGGTACGGAGATACGGGCATGGGTCGGTTTTCCCCATACAAAATACCCCATGGAAAACTGCAAAACCCCAAAACAGGTCGAAGGAGTGGTCGGATCGTTTCGTGGTGTTCTAGTGAAATGTTCCATTCGATAAGGCGCAACTTTTTGCTAAAGGTGTCCAAGACCGTCAGACCCTTACTTACGGAGATATAAGACACGTGCGTGGTTGCTCGTGCCGAGCTTCAGAAATGTTGCGCCAGAGACTAAGTCCCAGAAAACCTTCCGACCCCAAAAACTCCCAGAAGGAGGCGTCGGATCGTTTCGCGATGTTCTAGTGAAATGTGCAGCTCGACGGAATGCAACTTTTACCTAAAGGGGTCCAAGACCGTCAGACGCTTAGGTACGGAGATACGGGCATGGGTCGGTTTTCCCCATACAAAATACCCCATGGAAAACTGCAAAACCCCAAAACAGGTCGAAGGAGTGGTCGGATCGTTTCGTGGTGTTCTAGTGAAATGTTCCATTCGATAAGGCGCAACTTTTTGCTAAAGGTGTCCAAGACCGTCAGACCCTTACTTACGGAGATATAAGACACGTGCGTGGTTGCTCGTGCCGAGCTTCAGAAATGTTGCTCCAGAGACTAAGTCCCAGAAAACCTTCGGACCCCAAAAACTCCCAGAAGGAGGCGTCGGATCGTTTCGCGATGTTCTAGTGAAATGTGCAGCTCGACGGAATGCAACTTTTACCTAAAGGGGTCCAAGACCGTCAGACGCTTAGGTACGGAGATACGGGCATGGGTCGGTTTTCCCCATACAAAATACCCCATGGAAAACTGCAAAACCCCAAAACAGGTCGAAGGAGTGGTCGGATCGTTTCGTGGTGTTCTAGTGAAATGTTCCATTAAATAGGGCGCAACTTTTTGCTAAAGGTGTCCAAGACCGTCAGACCCTTACTTACGGAGATATAAGACACGTGCGTGGTTGCTCGTGCCGAGCTTCAGAAATGTTGCTCCAGAGACTAAGTCCCAGAAAACCTTCCGACCCCAAAAACTCCCAGAAGGAGTCGTCGGATCGTTTCGCGATGTTCTAGTGAAATGTTCCATTCGATAGGGCGCAACTTTTTGCTAAAGGTGTCCAAGACCGTCAGACACTTACTTACGGAGATATAAGACACGTGCGTGGTTGCTCGTGCCGAGCTTCAGAAATGTTGCGCCAGAGACTAAGTCCCAGAAAACCTTCCGACCCCAAAAACTCCCAGAAGGAGGCGTCGGATCGTTTCGCGATGTTCTAGTGAAATGTTCAGCTCGACGAAATGCAACTTTTACCTAAAGGGGTCCAAGACCGTCAGACGCTTAGGTACGGAGATACGGGCATGGGTCGGTTTTCCCCATACAAAATACCCCATGGAAAACTGCAAAACCCCAAAACAGGTCGAAGGAGTGGTCGGATCGTTTCGTGGTGTTCTAGTGAAATGTTCCATTCGATAGGGCGCAACTTTTTGCTAAAGGTGTCCAAGACCGTCAGACCCTTACTTACGGAGATATAAGACACGTGCGTGGTTGCTCGTGCCGAGCTTCAGAAATGTTGCTCCAGAGACTAAGTCCCAAAAAACCTTCGGACCCCAAAAACTCCCAGAAGGAGTCGTCGGATCGTTTCGCGATGTTCTAGTGAAATGTTCAGCTCGACGGAATGCAACTTTTACCTAAAGGGGTCCAAGACCGTCAGACGCTTAGGTACGGAGATACGGGCATGGGTCGGTTTTCCCCATACAAAATACCCCATGGAAAACTGCAAAACCCAAAAACAGGTCGAAGGAGTGGTCGGATCGTTTCGTGGTGTTCTAGTGAAATGTTCCATTCGATAGGGCGCAACTTTTTGCTAAAGGTGTCCAAGACCGTCAGACCCTTACTTACGGAGATATAAGACACGTGCGTGGTTGCTCGTGCCGAGCTTCAGAAATGTTGCTCCAGAGACTAAGTCCCAAAAAACCTTCGGACCCCAAAAACTCCCAGAAGGAGTCGTCGGATCGTTTCGCGATGTTCTAGTGAAATGTTCAGCTCGACGGAATGCAACTTTTACCTAAAGGGGTCCAAGACCGTCAGACGCTTAGGTACGGAGATACGGGCATGGGTCGGTTTTCCCCATACAAAATACCCCATGGAAAACTGCAAAACCCCAAAACAGGTCGAAGGAGTGGTCGGATCGTTTCGTGATGTTCTACTGACTTTTTAGGCTTACCGAGACACAACTTTCCGCAGAAGGGTGCAAAACTGTCAGACTCATAGTTTCGGAGATACAAGCATGGGTCATGTTTGCTCGTGCCGAGCTTCAGAATTTTCCATGGCCAAAAAGCCCTAGAATTTGACATTTCACTATTATAGGGGGGTATGGTTGTACTGAGTCGTCATAGAAAGTTTAGCCTCCTCATGCAAACTGACGATTCGATATCAGGGAGGTCGGGAGTTGTCGAAAAGAGACCCTAGGACCTAATACTAGACTCATGTAGTGGCAAGGTGTTTCGGCCCGTGGGTGACGGTTGTATGAAATTTGGGTGACGGCAACTACGACTGGTTCTGGTACCGGGAAGGTGTGTCTTGGTGTCCGGAGGCGTTTTAACGGTAGCTGGGTGGTCGGAACGGTGACCTAGGGTGCTTTTGGGTGAAATCACCTACCACCACCGATGGTCAACCAGAGGCTAGAGGTACATGGAAAACACCCTGGGAAGGTGTCCCAGGGCTCGGAGTAGTAGTAACAAGGGATGCCGCTGTCTCTAGGTCGCGGAACCACTGTGCTTGCCTGCAACACAGTCCTAGGGAGAGCGGCCGAAAGGTTCCGCACGGTGACTTGCACCCACCGGGAAAGGGGTCAAGTAGCCAAGAGGTGTCCAACCAAGGGTTAGTGGTACATGGAAAACACCCTGGGAAGGTGTCCCAGGGCTCGGAGTAGAGTGACTTGCACCCACCGGGAAAGGGTGTCCTAGTGGGTGGTGTGCTTGTGCCCCAGACATGGGGTGCATGTGCGCTACTGGCTGGGGTGCACCATAGCTACCCGAATGGAGCGATAGAGAGGAGGTGAGCTTTAGCGGGTCAAGTCCATTGGGCTTGATCCGCGAAAAGCACCAAGTCCCGAAAGTCGAAGCCCGAGTTGCTATGGTGTGCGAAAAGCTGCATTTAATGTTGAAAAAAAGTACAAGTCCCAAAACTTGACTTCCCGAAAAATTTCAACTAGTTGCATAGCACCAGGCGTACACACGGAGGAGATTGTTGCGAGACGAACACGCTGTTGGAAGACAACCGAATGCACGCGGGATTGCTCACGGAGCAAGCGCAAGCACGCGAAACAGCTTGCACGGGTGATGGACCACATTGGACGAGTGACGGTTACCGGTTACCAGTGGGTTAGCCATGTTGTAACGGGCTAAGAGGCCTGTTAAGCCAGAGTGTACGGAGCTCAGATGGCTAGGTGCGCACGCAGGCATCGAGGTTTTGATGGTTTGCGCAGAGTTGTAGCACGGCAGAGAGCGCGCCGGAGCAGTTTCAGTCCAATCGGACGATGCGCGGGTGTTTTACAGAACATTGAAAGTTGTATGGAAGAAAACCCCTGGCAGTATGCAATATATGGGAAAACACGAAATACTCTCGGATCGAGGTGTCTGAGAAGTTTGGCGTATATGGACGAAAGTTAGCCACGGTGGTGTTCTAACATCGGTACTTGGGACGCAAAACCGTCGGACGCATGGTTTCGAGGCAATGTGCGAAAAACGGGCCAAAATGGTGCACGAACAAAGGGGCACGCGCTATATCTGGCAGAAGGAGAACTCTGCGAGGTGTTGTGTGTATGGACGAAAAGTAGGCATTACGGAGTTGAGCAAACGCGCCGAAGACCGCAACTCGATATCTCCAACCGGCTGGTCGGTAGAGCGATTCCCAACACCCCATAGACACCGCAATGGGTGAAAATCGGCTAAGTCCCAGAAATGGGTTTTCACCCAAAAACAGGGTGATGGAGACATTGCACGGAGTTGGCGTATATGGACGAAAGTTAGCCACGGTGGTGTTCTAACATCGGTGCTTGGGACGCAAAAGCGTCGGACGCATGGTTTCGAGGCAATGTGCGAAAAACGGGCCAAAATGGTGCACGAACAAAGGGGCACGCGCTATATCTGGCAGAAGGAGAACTCTGCGAGGTGTTGTGTGTATGGACGAAAAGTAGGCATTACGAAGTTGAGGAAACGCGCCGAAGACCGCAACTCGATATCTCCAACCGGCTGGTCGGTAGAGCGATTCCCAACACCCCATAGACACCGCAATGGGTGAAAATCGGCTAAGTCCCAATATGTACCTTCAGAGGGGCATATCTCGAAAACTACTCGTCAGATCGGGGCCAAATTCACAGAGAAGACACATGTCGAGGAGTTGTTTCGGTTGAGCGATAGTGGTTTTTGGGTGAAAATGTACCCCTAAACCTTGTACAGAGAGGACCCCTTCCTAGAGCAAAATCCTGAAGGTCGGGGTCGCGCAAGGGTCGACATGGGTCAAGGTGGACTATCATGCGAAACCACTTTTTTCGGTCCCTACGGTGCCCCTAGATGATGAAAAGTACAATCCGAGGTTGATTACGAACACTTTTGTGCACCCCCTTCCGTAGAGCAAAATCCTGAAGGTCGGGGTCGCGCAAGGGTCGACATGGGTCGAGGTGGACTATCATGCGAAACCACTTTTTTCGGTCCCTACGGTGCCCCTAGAAGATGAAAAGTACAATCCGAGGTTGATTACGAACACTTTTGTGCACCCCCTTCCGTAGAGCAAAATCCTGAAGGTCGGGGTTGCGCACAAGTAGACCCCCTTCCGTAGAGCAAAATCCTGAAGGTCGGGGTCGCGCAAGGGTCGACATGGGTCGAGGTGGACTATCATGCGAAACCACTTTTTTCGGTCCCTACGGTGCCCCTAGATGATGAAAAGTACAATCCGAGGTTGATTACGAACACTTTTGTGCACCCCCTTCCGTAGAGCAAAATCCTGAAGGTCGGGGTTGCGCACAAGTCGACCCCCTTCCGTAGAGCAAAATCCTGAAGGTCGGGGTCGCGCAAGGGTCGACATGGGTCGAGGTGGACTATCATGCGAAACCACTTTTTTCGGTCCCTACGGTGCCCCTAGATGATGAAAAGTACAATCCGAGGTTGATTACGAACACTTTTGTGCACCCCCTTCCGTAGAGCAAAATCCTGAAGGTCGGGGTTGCGCACAAGTAGACCCCCTTCCGTAGAGCAAAATCCTGAAGGTCGGGGTCGCGCAAGGGTCGACATGGGTCGAGGTGGACTATCATGCGAAACCACTTTTTTCGGTCCCTACGGTGCCCCTAGATGATGAAAAGTACAATCCGAGGTTGATTACGAACACTTTTGTGCACCCCCTTCCGTAGAGCAAAATCCTGAAGGTCGGGGTTGCGCACAAGTAGACCCCCTTCCGTAGAGCAAAATCCTGAAGGTCGGGGTCGCGCAAGGGTCGACATGGGTCGAGGTGGACTATCATGCGAAACCACTTTTTTCGGTCCCTACGGTGCCCCTAGATGATGAAAAGTACAATCCGAGGTTGATTACGAACACTTTTGTGCACCCCCTTCCGTAGAGCAAAATCCTGAAGGTCGGGGTCGCGCAAGGGTAGACCCCCTTCCGTAGAGCAAAATCCTGAAGGTCGGGGTCGCGCAAGGGTCGACATGGGTCGAGGTGGACTATCATGCGAAACCACTTTTTTCGGTCCCTACGGTGCCCCTAGATGATGAAAAGTACAATCCGAGGTTGATTACGAACACTTTTGTGCACCCCCTTCCGTAGAGCAAAATCCTGAAGGTCGGGGTCGCGCAAGGGTAGACCCCCTTCCGTAGAGCAAAATCCTGAAGGTCGGGGTCGCGCAAGGGTCGACATGGGTCGAGGTGGACTATCATGCGAAACCACTTTTTTCGGTCCCTACGGTGCCCCTAGATGATGAAAAGTACAATCCGAGGTTGATTACGAACACTTTTGTGCACCCCCTTCCGTAGAGCAAAATCCTGAAGGTCGGGGTCGCGCAAGGGTCGACATGGGTCGAGGTGGACTATCATGCGAAACCACTTTTTTCGGTCCCTACGGTGCCCCTAGATGATGAAAAGTACAATCCGAGGTTGATTACGAACACTTTTGTGCACCCCCTTCCGTAGAGCAAAATCCTGAAGGTCGGGGTTGCGCACAAGTAGACCCCCTTCCGTAGAGCAAAATCCTGAAGGTCGGGGTCGCGCAAGGGTCGACATGGGTCGAGGTGGACTATCATGCGAAACCACTTTTTTCGGTCCCTACGGTGCCCCTAGATGATGAAAAGTACAATCCGAGGTTGATTACGAACACTTTTGTGCACCCCCTTCCGTAGAGCAAAATCCTGAAGGTCGGGGTCGCACAAGTGTGCACCCCCTTCCGTAGAGCAAAATCCTGAAGGTCGGGGTCGCGCAAGGGTCGACATGGGTCGAGGTGGACTATCATGCGAAACCACTTTTTTCGGTCCCTACGGTGCCCCTAGATGATGAAAAGTACAATCCGAGGTTGATTACGAACACTTTTGTGCACCCCCTTCCGTAGAGCAAAATCCTGAAGGTCGGGGTCGCGCAAGGGTCGACATGGGTCGAGGTGAACTATCATGCGAAACCACTTTTTTCGGTCCCTACGGTGCCCCTAGATGATGAAAAGTACAATCCGAGGTTGATTACGAACACTTTTGTGCACCCCCTTCCGTAGAGCAAAATCCTGAAGGTCGGGGTCGCACAAGTGTGCACCCCCTTCCGTAGAGCAAAATCCTGAAGGTCGGGGTCGCGCAAGGGTCGACATGGGTCGAGGTGGACTATCATGCGAAACCACTTTTTTCGGTCCCTACGGTGCCCCTAGATGATGAAAAGTACAATCCGAGGTTGATTACGAACACTTTTGTGCACCCCCTTCCGTAGAGCAAAATCCTGAAGGTCGGGGTCGCGCAAGGGTCGACATGGGTCGAGGTGGACTATCATGCGAAACCACTTTTTTCGGTCCCTACGGTGCCCCTAGATGATGAAAAGTACAATCCGAGGTTGATTACGAACACTTTTGTGCACCCCCTTCCGTAGAGCAAAATCCTGAAGGTCGGGGTTGCGCACAAGTAGACCCCCTTCCGTAGAGCAAAATCCTGAAGGTCGGGGTCGCGCAAGGGTCGACATGGGTCGAGGTGGACTATCATGCGAAACCACTTTTTTCGGTCCCTACGGTGCCCCTAGATGATGAAAAGTACAATCCGAGGTTGATTACGAACACTTTTGTGCACCCCCTTCCGTAGAGCAAAATCCTGAAGGTCGGGGTTGCGCACAAGTAGACCCCCTTCCGTAGAGCAAAATCCTGAAGGTCGGGGTCGCGCAAGGGTCGACATGGGTCGAGGTGGACTATCATGCGAAACCACTTTTTTCGGTCCCTACGGTGCCCCTAGATGATGAAAAGTACAATCCGAGGTTGATTACGAACACTTTTGTGCACCCCCTTCCGTAGAGCAAAATCCTGAAGGTCGGGGTTGCGCACAAGTCGACCCCCTTCCGTAGAGCAAAATCCTGAAGGTCGGGGTCGCGCAAGGGTCGACATGGGTCGAGGTGGACTATCATGCGAAACCACTTTTTTCGGTCCCTACGGTGCCCCTAGATGATGAAAAGTACAATCCGAGGTTGATTACGAACACTTTTGTGCACCCCCTTCCGTAGAGCAAAATCCTGAAGGTCGGGGTTGCGCACAAGTCGACCCCCTTCCGTAGAGCAAAATCCTGAAGGTCGGGGTCGCGCAAGGGTCGACATGGGTCGAGGTGGACTATCATGCGAAACCACTTTTTTCGGTCCCTACGGTGCCCCTAGATGATGAAAAGTACAATCCGAGGTTGATTACGAACACTTTTGTGCACCCCCTTCCGTAGAGCAAAATCCTGAAGGTCGGGGTCGCGCAATGGTAGACCCCCTTCCGTAGAGCAAAATCCTGAAGGTCGGGGTCGCGCAAGGGTCGACATGGGTCGAGGTGGACTATCATGCGAAACCACTTTTTTCGGTCCCTACGGTGCCCCTAGATGATGAAAAGTACAATCCGAGGTTGATTACGAACACTTTTGTGCACCCCCTTCCGTAGAGCAAAATCCTGAAGGTCGGGGTCGCGCAAGGGTCGACATGGGTCGAGGTGGACTATCATGCGAAACCACTTTTTTCGGTCCCTACGGTGCCCCTAGATGATGAAAAGTACAATCCGAGGTTGATTACGAACACTTTTGTGCACCCCCTTCCGTAGAGCAAAATCCTGAAGGTCGGGGTTGCGCACAAGTAGACCCCCTTCCGTAGAGCAAAATCCTGAAGGTCGGGGTCGCGCAAGGGTCGACATGGGTCGAGGTGGACTATCATGCGAAACCACTTTTTTCGGTCCCTACGGTGCCCCTAGATGATGAAAAGTACAATCCGAGGTTGATTACGAACACTTTTGTGCACCCCCTTCCGTAGAGCAAAATCCTGAAGGTCGGGGTCGCACAAGTGTGCACCCCCTTCCGTAGAGCAAAATCCTGAAGGTCGGGGTCGCGCAAGGGTCGACATGGGTCGAGGTGGACTATCATGCGAAACCACTTTTTTCGGTCCCTACGGTGCCCCTAGATGATGAAAAGTACAATCCGAGGTTGATTACGAACACTTTTGTGCACCCCCTTCCGTAGAGCAAAATCCTGAAGGTCGGGGTCGCGCAAGGGTCGACATGGGTCGAGGTGGACTATCATGCGAAACCACTTTTTTCGGTCCCTACGGTGCCCCTAGATGATGAAAAGTACAATCCGAGGTTGATTACGAACACTTTTGTGCACCCCCTTCCGTAGAGCAAAATCCTGAAGGTCGGGGTCGCACAAGTGTGCACCCCCTTCCGTAGAGCAAAATCCTGAAGGTCGGGGTCGCGCAAGGGTCGACATGGGTCGAGGTGGACTATCATGCGAAACCACTTTTTTCGGTCCCTACGGTGCCCCTAGATGATGAAAAGTACAATCCGAGGTTGATTACGAACACTTTTGTGCACCCCCTTCCGTAGAGCAAAATCCTGAAGGTCGGGGTCGCGCAAGGGTCGACATGGGTCGAGGTGGACTATCATGCGAAACCACTTTTTTCGGTCCCTACGGTGCCCCTAGATGATGAAAAGTACAATCCGAGGTTGATTACGAACACTTTTGTGCACCCCCTTCCGTAGAGCAAAATCCTGAAGGTCGGGGTTGCGCACAAGTAGACCCCCTTCCGTAGAGCAAAATCCTGAAGGTCGGGGTCGCGCAAGGGTCGACATGGGTCGAGGTGGACTATCATGCGAAACCACTTTTTTCGGTCCCTACGGTGCCCCTAGATGATGAAAAGTACAATCCGAGGTTGATTACGAACACTTTTGTGCACCCCCTTCCGTAGAGCAAAATCCTGAAGGTCGGGGTTGCGCACAAGTAGACCCCCTTCCGTAGAGCAAAATCCTGAAGGTCGGGGTCGCGCAAGGGTCGACATGGGTCGAGGTGGACTATCATGCGAAACCACTTTTTTCGGTCCCTACGGTGCCCCTAGATGATGAAAAGTACAATCCGAGGTTGATTACGAACACTTTTGTGCACCCCCAAAAATGGCAAAAATCCTGAAGGTCCGGGTTCTCGGGGCGCTCGAGGCCCTCGGACGTGCACGAAAAGTCGGTACCCACGCCGAGCTTCAGAATTTGGTCTCCAGAGACTAAGTCCCAACCGAAACTGGCAACCCACAAAAGTATACCAAGGAGTGGTCGGATCGAGTTACAGTGTTCGAGAGTATTGACGAGGATAGTTATACGCAACTTTTTGCTAAAGGTGTCCAAGACCGTCAGACCCTTACTTACGGAGATATAAGACACGTGCGTGGTTGCTCGTGCCGAGCTTCAGAAATGTTGCTCCAGAGACTAAGTCCCAGAAAACCTTCGGACCCCAAAAACTCCCAGAAGGAGTCGTCGGATCGTTTCGCGATGTTCTAGCGAAATGTTCAGCTCGACGGAATGCAACTTTTACCTAAAGGGGTCCAAGACCGTCAGACGCTTAGGTACGGAGATACGGGCATGGGTCGGTTTTCCCCATACAAAATACCCCATGGAAAACTGCAAAACCCCAAAACAGGTCGAAGGAGTCGTCGGATCGTTTCGCGATGTTCTAGTGAAATGTTCCATTCGATAGGGCGCAACTTTTTGCTAAAGGTGTCCAAGACCGTCAGACCCTTACTTACGGAGATATAAGACACGTGCGTGGTTGCTCGTGCCGAGCTTCAGAAATGTTGCTCCAGAGACTAAGTCCCAGAAAACCTTCCGACCCCAAAAACTCCCAGAAGGAGTCGTCGGATCGTTTCGCGATGTTCTAGTGAAATGTTCAGCTCGACGGTATGCAACTTTTACCTCAAGGGGTCCAAGACCGTCAGACGCTTAGGTACGGAGATACGGGCATGGGTCGGTTTTCCCCATACAAAATACCCCATGGAAAACTGCAAAACCCCAAAACAGGTCGAAGGAGTGGTCGGATCGTTTCGTGGTGTTCTAGTGAAATGTTCCATTCGATAGGGCGCAACTTTTTGCTAAAGGTGTCCAAGACCGTCAGACCCTTACTTACGGAGATATAAGACACGTGCGTGGTTGCTCGTGCCGAGCTTCAGAAATGTTGCTCCAGAGACTAAGTCCCAGAAAACCTTCGGACCCCAAAAACTCCCAGAAGGAGTCGTCGGATCGTTTCGCGATGTTCTAGTGAAATGTTCAGCCCGACGAAATGCAACTTTTACCTGAAGGGGTCCAAGACCGTCAGACGCTTAGGTACGGAGATACGGGCATGGGTCGGTTTTCCCCATACAAAATACCCCGTGGAAAACTGCAAAACCCAAAAACAGGTCGAAGGAGTGGTCGGATCGTTTCGTGGTGTTCTAGTGAAATGTTCCATTCGATAGGGCGCAACTTTTTGCTAAAGGTGTCCAAGACCGTCAGACACTTACTTACGGAGATATAAGACACGTGCGTGGTTGCTCGTGCCGAGCTTCAGAAATGTTGCTCCAGAGACTAAGTCCCAGAAAACCTTCGGACCCCAAAAACTCCCAGAAGGAGTCGTCGGATCGTTTCGCGATGTTCTAGTGAAATGTTCAGCTCGACGGAATGCAACTTTTACCTAAAGGGGTCCAAGACCGTCAGACGCTTAGGTACGGAGATACGGGCATGGGTCGGTTTTCCCCATACAAAATACCCCATGGAAAACTGCAAAACCCAAAAACAGGTCGAAGGAGTGGTCGGATCGTTTCGTGGTGTTCTAGTGAAATGTTCCATTCGATAGGGCGCAACTTTTTGCTAAAGGTGTCCAAGACCGTCAGACCCTTACTTACGGAGATATAAGACACGTGCGTGGTTGCTCGTGCCGAGCTTCAGAAATGTTGCTCCAGAGACTAAGTCCCAGAAAACCTTCCGACCCCAAAAACTCCCAGAAGGAGTCGTCGGATCGTTTCGCGATGTTCTAGTGAAATGTTCCATTCGATAGGGCGCAACTTTTTGCTAAAGGTGTCCAAGACCGTCAGACACTTACTTACGGAGATATAAGACACGTGCGTGGTTGCTCGTGCCGAGCTTCAGAAATGTTGCGCCAGAGACTAAGTCCCAGAAAACCTTCCGACCCCAAAAACTCCCAGAAGGAGGCGTCGGATCGTTTCGCGATGTTCTAGTGAAATGTTCAGCTCGACGAAATGCAACTTTTACCTAAAGGGGTCCAAGACCGTCAGACGCTTAGGTACGGAGATACGGGCATGGGTCGGTTTTCCCCATACAAAATACCCCATGGAAAACTGCAAAACCCCAAAACAGGTCGAAGGAGTGGTCGGATCGTTTCGTGGTGTTCTAGTGAAATGTTCCATTCGATAGGGCGCAACTTTTTGCTAAAGGTGTCCAAGACCGTCAGACCCTTACTTACGGAGATATAAGACACGTGCGTGGTTGCTCGTGCCGAGCTTCAGAAATGTTGCTCCAGAGACTAAGTCCCAAAAAACCTTCGGACCCCAAAAACTCCCAGAAGGAGTCGTCGGATCGTTTCGCGATGTTCTAGTGAAATGTTCAGCTCGACGGAATGCAACTTTTACCTAAAGGGGTCCAAGACCGTCAGACGCTTAGGTACGGAGATACGGGCATGGGTCGGTTTTCCCCATACAAAATACCCCATGGAAAACTGCAAAACCCAAAAACAGGTCGAAGGAGTGGTCGGATCGTTTCGTGGTGTTCTAGTGAAATGTTCCATTCGATAGGGCGCAACTTTTTGCTAAAGGTGTCCAAGACCGTCAGACCCTTACTTACGGAGATATAAGACACGTGCGTGGTTGCTCGTGCCGAGCTTCAGAAATGTTGCTCCAGAGACTAAGTCCCAATAAACCTTCGGACCCCAAAAACTCCCAGAAGGAGTCGTCGGATCGTTTCGCGATGTTCTAGTGAAATGTTCAGCTCGACGGAATGCAACTTTTACCTAAAGGGGTCCAAGACCGTCAGACGCTTAGGTACGGAGATACGGGCATGGGTCGGTTTTCCCCATACAAAATACCCCATGGAAAACTGCAAAACCCCAAAACAGGTCGAAGGAGTGGTCGGATCGTTTCGTGATGTTCTACTGACTTTTTAGGCTTACCGAGACACAACTTTCCGCAGAAGGGTGCAAAACTGTCAGACTCATAGTTTCGGAGATACAAGCATGGGTCATGTTTGCTCGTGCCGAGCTTCAGAATTTTCCATGGCCAAAAAGCCCTAGAATTTGACATTTCACTATTATAGGGGGGTATGGTTGTACTGAGTCGTCATAGAAAGTTTAGCCTCCTCATGCAAACTGACGATTCGATATCAGGGAGGTCGGGAGTTGTCGAAAAGAGACCCTAGGACCTAATACTAGACTCATGTAGTGGCAAGGTGTTTCGGCCCGTGGGTGACGGTTGTATGAAATTTGGGTGACGGCAACTACGACTGGTTCTGGTACCGGGAAGGTGTGTCTTGGTGTCCGGAGGCGTTTTAACGGTAGCTGGGTGGTCGGAACGGTGACCTAGGGTTGTTTTGGGTGAAATCACCTACCACCACCGATGGTCAACCAGAGGCTAGAGGTACATGGAAAACACCCTGGGAAGGTGTCCCAGGGCTCGGAGTAGTAGTAACAAGGGATGCCGCTGTCTCTAGGTCGCGGAACCACTGTGCTTGCCTGCAACACAGTCCTAGGGAGAGCGGCCGAAAGGTTCCGCACGGTGACTTGCACCCACCGGGAAAGGGGTCAAGTAGCCAAGAGGTGTCCAACCAAGGGTTAGTGGTACATGGAAAACACCCTGGGAAGGTGTCCCAGGGCTCGGAGTAGAGTGACTTGCACCCACCGGGAAAGGGTGTCCTAGTGGGTGGTGTGCTTGTGCCCCAGACATGGGGTGCATGTGCGCTACTGGCTGGGGTGCACCATAGCTACCCGAATGGAGCGATAGAGAGGAGGTGAGCTTTAGCGGGTCAAGTCCATTGGGCTTGATCCGCGAAAAGCACCAAGTCCCGAAAGTCGAAGCCCGAGTTGCTATGGTGTGCGAAAAGCTGCATTTAATGTTGAAAAAAAGTACAAGTCCCAAAACTTGACTTCCCGAAAAATTTCAACTAGTTGCATAGCACCAGGCGTACACACGGAGGAGATTGTTGCGAGACGAACACGCTGTTGGAAGACAACCGAATGCACGCGGGATTGCTCACGGAGCAAGCGCAAGCACGCGAAACAGCTTGCACGGGTGATGGACCACATTGGACGAGTGACGGTTACCGGTTACCAGTGGGTTAGCCATGTTGTAACGGGCTAAGAGGCCTGTTAAGCCAGAGTGTACGGAGTTCAGATGGCTAGGTGCGCACGCAGGCATCGAGGTTTTGATGGTTTGCGCAGAGTTGTAGCACGGCAGAGAGCGCGCCGGAGCAGTTTCAGTCCAATCGGACGATGCGCGGGTGTTTTACAGAACATTGAAAGTTGTATGGAAGAAAACCCCTGGCAGTATGCAATATATGGGAAAACACGAAATACTCTCGGATCGAGGTGTCTGAGAAGTTTGGCGTATATGGACGAAAGTTAGCCACGGTGGTGTTCTAACATCGGTACTTGGGACGCAAAACCGTCGGACGCATGGTTTCGAGGCAATGTGCGAAAAACGGGCCAAAATGGTGCACGAACAAAGGGGCACGCGCTATATCTGGCAGAAGGAGAACTCTGCGAGGTGTTGTGTGTATGGACGAAAAGTAGGCATTACGGAGTTGAGCAAACGCGCCGAAGACCGCAACTCGATATCTCCAACCGGCTGGTCGGTAGAGCGATTCCCAACACCCCATAGACACCGCAATGGGTGAAAATCGGCTAAGTCCCAGAAATGGGTTTTCACCCAAAAACAGGGTGATGGAGACATTGCACGGAGTTGGCGTATATGGACGAAAGTTAGCCACGGTGGTGTTCTAACATCGGTGCTTGGGACGCAAAAGCGTCGGACGCATGGTTTCGAGGCAATGTGCGAAAAACGGGCCAAAATGGTGCACGAACAAAGGGGCACGCGCTATATCTGGCAGAAGGAGAACTCTGCGAGGTGTTGTGTGTATGGACGAAAAGTAGGCATTACGAAGTTGAGGAAACGCGCCGAAGACCGCAACTCGATATCTCCAACCGGCTGGTCGGTAGAGCGATTCCCAACACCCCATAGACACCGCAATGGGTGAAAATCGGCTAAGTCCCAATATGTACCTTCAGAGGGGCATATCTCGAAAACTACTCGTCAGATCGGGGCCAAATTCACAGAGAAGACACATGTCGAGGAGTTGTTTCGGTTGAGCGATAGTGGTTTTTGGGTGAAAATGTACCCCTAAACCTTGTACAGAGAGGACCCCTTCCTAGAGCAAAATCCTGAAGGTCGGGGTCGCGCAAGGGTCGACATGGGTCAAGGTGGACTATCATGCGAAACCACTTTTTTCGGTCCCTACGGTGCCCCTAGATGATGAAAAGTACAATCCGAGGTTGATTACGAACACTTTTGTGCACCCCCTTCCGTAGAGCAAAATCCTGAAGGTCGGGGTCGCGCAAGGGTCGACATGGGTCGAGGTGGACTATCATGCGAAACCACTTTTTTCGGTCCCTACGGTGCCCCTAGAAGATGAAAAGTACAATCCGAGGTTGATTACGAACACTTTTGTGCACCCCCTTCCGTAGAGCAAAATCCTGAAGGTCGGGGTTGCGCACAAGTAGACCCCCTTCCGTAGAGCAAAATCCTGAAGGTCGGGGTCGCGCAAGGGTCGACATGGGTCGAGGTGGACTATCATGCGAAACCACTTTTTTCGGTCCCTACGGTGCCCCTAGATGATGAAAAGTACAATCCGAGGTTGATTACGAACACTTTTGTGCACCCCCTTCCGTAGAGCAAAATCCTGAAGGTCGGGGTTGCGCACAAGTCGACCCCCTTCCGTAGAGCAAAATCCTGAAGGTCGGGGTCGCGCAAGGGTCGACATGGGTCGAGGTGGACTATCATGCGAAACCACTTTTTTCGGTCCCTACGGTGCCCCTAGATGATGAAAAGTACAATCCGAGGTTGATTACGAACACTTTTGTGCACCCCCTTCCGTAGAGCAAAATCCTGAAGGTCGGGGTTGCGCACAAGTAGACCCCCTTCCGTAGAGCAAAATCCTGAAGGTCGGGGTCGCGCAAGGGTCGACATGGGTCGAGGTGGACTATCATGCGAAACCACTTTTTTCGGTCCCTACGGTGCCCCTAGATGATGAAAAGTACAATCCGAGGTTGATTACGAACACTTTTGTGCACCCCCTTCCGTAGAGCAAAATCCTGAAGGTCGGGGTTGCGCACAAGTAGACCCCCTTCCGTAGAGCAAAATCCTGAAGGTCGGGGTCGCGCAAGGGTCGACATGGGTCGAGGTGGACTATCATGCGAAACCACTTTTTTCGGTCCCTACGGTGCCCCTAGATGATGAAAAGTACAATCCGAGGTTGATTACGAACACTTTTGTGCACCCCCTTCCGTAGAGCAAAATCCTGAAGGTCGGGGTCGCGCAATTGTAGACCCCCTTCCGTAGAGCAAAATCCTGAAGGTCGGGGTCGCGCAAGGGTCGACATGGGTCGAGGTGGACTATCATGCGAAACCACTTTTTTCGGTCCCTACGGTGCCCCTAGATGATGAAAAGTACAATCCGAGGTTGATTACGAACACTTTTGTGCACCCCCTTCCGTAGAGCAAAATCCTGAAGGTCGGGGTCGCGCAAGGGTAGACCCCCTTCCGTAGAGCAAAATCCTGAAGGTCGGGGTCGCGCAAGGGTCGACATGGGTCGAGGTGGACTATCATGCGAAACCACTTTTTTCGGTCCCTACGGTGCCCCTAGATGATGAAAAGTACAATCCGAGGTTGATTACGAACACTTTTGTGCACCCCCTTCCGTAGAGCAAAATCCTGAAGGTCGGGGTCGCGCAAGGGTCGACATGGGTCGAGGTGGACTATCATGCGAAACCACTTTTTTCGGTCCCTACGGTGCCCCTAGATGATGAAAAGTACAATCCGAGGTTGATTACGAACACTTTTGTGCACCCCCTTCCGTAGAGCAAAATCCTGAAGGTCGGGGTTGCGCACAAGTAGACCCCCTTCCGTAGAGCAAAATCCTGAAGGTCGGGGTCGCGCAAGGGTCGACATGGGTCGAGGTGGACTATCATGCGAAACCACTTTTTTCGGTCCCTACGGTGCCCCTAGATGATGAAAAGTACAATCCGAGGTTGATTACGAACACTTTTGTGCACCCCCTTCCGTAGAGCAAAATCCTGAAGGTCGGGGTCGCACAAGTGTGCACCCCCTTCCGTAGAGCAAAATCCTGAAGGTCGGGGTCGCGCAAGGGTCGACATGGGTCGAGGTGGACTATCATGCGAAACCACTTTTTTCGGTCCCTACGGTGCCCCTAGATGATGAAAAGTACAATCCGAGGTTGATTACGAACACTTTTGTGCACCCCCTTCCGTAGAGCAAAATCCTGAAGGTCGGGGTCGCGCAAGGGTCGACATGGGTCGAGGTGAACTATCATGCGAAACCACTTTTTTCGGTCCCTACGGTGCCCCTAGATGATGAAAAGTACAATCCGAGGTTGATTACGAACACTTTTGTGCACCCCCTTCCGTAGAGCAAAATCCTGAAGGTCGGGGTCGCACAAGTGTGCACCCCCTTCCGTAGAGCAAAATCCTGAAGGTCGGGGTCGCGCAAGGGTCGACATGGGTCGAGGTGGACTATCATGCGAAACCACTTTTTTCGGTCCCTACGGTGCCCCTAGATGATGAAAAGTACAATCCGAGGTTGATTACGAACACTTTTGTGCACCCCCTTCCGTAGAGCAAAATCCTGAAGGTCGGGGTCGCGCAAGGGTCGACATGGGTCGAGGTGGACTATCATGCGAAACCACTTTTTTCGGTCCCTACGGTGCCCCTAGATGATGAAAAGTACAATCCGAGGTTGATTACGAACACTTTTGTGCACCCCCTTCCGTAGAGCAAAATCCTGAAGGTCGGGGTTGCGCACAAGTAGACCCCCTTCCGTAGAGCAAAATCCTGAAGGTCGGGGTCGCGCAAGGGTCGACATGGGTCGAGGTGGACTATCATGCGAAACCACTTTTTTCGGTCCCTACGGTGCCCCTAGATGATGAAAAGTACAATCCGAGGTTGATTACGAACACTTTTGTGCACCCCCTTCCGTAGAGCAAAATCCTGAAGGTCGGGGTTGCGCACAAGTAGACCCCCTTCCGTAGAGCAAAATCCTGAAGGTCGGGGTCGCGCAAGGGTCGACATGGGTCGAGGTGGACTATCATGCGAAACCACTTTTTTCGGTCCCTACGGTGCCCCTAGATGATGAAAAGTACAATCCGAGGTTGATTACGAACACTTTTGTGCACCCCCTTCCGTAGAGCAAAATCCTGAAGGTCGGGGTTGCGCACAAGTCGACCCCCTTCCGTAGAGCAAAATCCTGAAGGTCGGGGTCGCGCAAGGGTCGACATGGGTCGAGGTGGACTATCATGCGAAACCACTTTTTTCGGTCCCTACGGTGCCCCTAGATGATGAAAAGTACAATCCGAGGTTGATTACGAACACTTTTGTGCACCCCCTTCCGTAGAGCAAAATCCTGAAGGTCGGGGTTGCGCACAAGTCGACCCCCTTCCGTAGAGCAAAATCCTGAAGGTCGGGGTCGCGCAAGGGTCGACATGGGTCGAGGTGGACTATCATGCGAAACCACTTTTTTCGGTCCCTACGGTGCCCCTAGATGATGAAAAGTACAATCCGAGGTTGATTACGAACACTTTTGTGCACCCCCTTCCGTAGAGCAAAATCCTGAAGGTCGGGGTCGCGCAAGGGTAGACCCCCTTCCGTAGAGCAAAATCCTGAAGGTCGGGGTCGCGCAAGGGTCGACATGGGTCGAGGTGGACTATCATGCGAAACCACTTTTTTCGGTCCCTACGGTGCCCCTAGATGATGAAAAGTACAATCCGAGGTTGATTACGAACACTTTTGTGCACCCCCTTCCGTAGAGCAAAATCCTGAAGGTCGGGGTCGCGCAAGGGTCGACATGGGTCGAGGTGGACTATCATGCGAAACCACTTTTTTCGGTCCCTACGGTGCCCCTAGATGATGAAAAGTACAATCCGAGGTTGATTACGAACACTTTTGTGCACCCCCTTCCGTAGAGCAAAATCCTGAAGGTCGGGGTTGCGCACAAGTAGACCCCCTTCCGTAGAGCAAAATCCTGAAGGTCGGGGTCGCGCAAGGGTCGACATGGGTCGAGGTGGACTATCATGCGAAACCACTTTTTTCGGTCCCTACGGTGCCCCTAGATGATGAAAAGTACAATCCGAGGTTGATTACGAACACTTTTGTGCACCCCCTTCCGTAGAGCAAAATCCTGAAGGTCGGGGTCGCACAAGTGTGCACCCCCTTCCGTAGAGCAAAATCCTGAAGGTCGGGGTCGCGCAAGGGTCGACATGGGTCGAGGTGGACTATCATGCGAAACCACTTTTTTCGGTCCCTACGGTGCCCCTAGATGATGAAAAGTACAATCCGAGGTTGATTACGAACACTTTTGTGCACCCCCTTCCGTAGAGCAAAATCCTGAAGGTCGGGGTCGCGCAAGGGTCGACATGGGTCGAGGTGGACTATCATGCGAAACCACTTTTTTCGGTCCCTACGGTGCCCCTAGATGATGAAAAGTACAATCCGAGGTTGATTACGAACACTTTTGTGCACCCCCTTCCGTAGAGCAAAATCCTGAAGGTCGGGGTCGCACAAGTGTGCACCCCCTTCCGTAGAGCAAAATCCTGAAGGTCGGGGTCGCGCAAGGGTCGACATGGGTCGAGGTGGACTATCATGCGAAACCACTTTTTTCGGTCCCTACGGTGCCCCTAGATGATGAAAAGTACAATCCGAGGTTGATTACGAACACTTTTGTGCACCCCCTTCCGTAGAGCAAAATCCTGAAGGTCGGGGTCGCGCAAGGGTCGACATGGGTCGAGGTGGACTATCATGCGAAACCACTTTTTTCGGTCCCTACGGTGCCCCTAGATGATGAAAAGTACAATCCGAGGTTGATTACGAACACTTTTGTGCACCCCCTTCCGTAGAGCAAAATCCTGAAGGTCGGGGTTGCGCACAAGTAGACCCCCTTCCGTAGAGCAAAATCCTGAAGGTCGGGGTCGCGCAAGGGTCGACATGGGTCGAGGTGGACTATCATGCGAAACCACTTTTTTCGGTCCCTACGGTGCCCCTAGATGATGAAAAGTACAATCCGAGGTTGATTACGAACACTTTTGTGCACCCCCTTCCGTAGAGCAAAATCCTGAAGGTCGGGGTCGCGCACAAGTCGACCCCCTTCCGTAGAGCAAAATCCTGAAGGTCGGGGTCGCGCAAGGGTCGACATGGGTCGAGGTGGACTATCATGCGAAACCACTTTTTTCGGTCCCTACGGTGCCCCTAGATGATGAAAAGTACAATCCGAGGTTGATTACGAACACTTTTGTGCACCCCCAAAAATGGCCAAAATCCTGAAGGTCCGGGTTCTCGGGGCGGTCGAGGCCCTCGGACGTGCACGAAAAGTCGGTACCCACGCCGAGCTTCAGAATTTGGTCTCCAGAGACTAAGTCCCTACCGAAACTGGCAACCCAAAAAAGTGTACCAAGGAGTGGTCGGATCGAGTTACAGTGTTCGAGAGTATTGACGAGGATGGTTATACGCAACTTTTTGCTAAAGGTGTCCAAGACCGTCAGACCCATACTTACGGAGATATAAGACACGTGCGTGGTTGCTCGTGCCGAGCTTCAGAATTGTTGCTCCAGAGACTAAGTCCCAGAAAACCTTCCGACCCCAAAAACTCCCAGAAGGAGTCGTCGGATCGTTTCGCGATGTTCTAGTGAAATGTTCAGCTCGACAGAATGCAACTTTTACCTCAAGGGGTCCAAGACCGTCAGACGCTTAGGTACGGAGGTACGGGCATGGGTCGGTTTTCCCCATACAAAATACCCCATGGAAAACTGCAAAACCCCAAAACAGGTCGAAGGAGTGGTCGGATCGTTTCGTGGTGTTCTAGTGAAATGTTCCATTCGATAGGGCGCAACTTTTTGCTAAAGGTGTCCAAGACCGTCAGACCCTTACTTACGGAGATATAAGACACGTGCGTGGTTGCTCGTGCCGAGCTTCAGAATTGTTGCTCCAGAGACTAAGTCCCAGAAAACCTTCGGACCCCAAAAACTCCCAGAAGGAGTCGTCGGATCGTTTCGCGATGTTCTAGTGAAATGTTCAGCTCGACGGAATGCAACTTTTACCTAAAGGGGTCCAAGACCGTCAGACGCTTAGGTACGGAGATACGGGCATGGGTCGGTTTTCCCCATACAAAATACCCCATGGAAAACTGCAAAACCCAAAAACAGGTCGAAGGAGTGGTCGGATCGTTTCGTGGTGTTCTAGTGAAATGTTCCATTCGATAGGGCGCAACTTTTTGCTAAAGGTGTCCAAGACCGTCAGACACTTACTTACGGAGATATAAGACACGTGCGTGGTTGCCCGTGCCGAGCTTCAGAAATGTTGCTCCAGAGACTAAGTCCCAGAAAACCTTCCGACCCCAAAAACTCCCAGAAGGAGTCGTCGGATCGTTTCGCGATGTTCTAGTGAAATGTTCAGCTCGACGGAATGCAACTTTTACCTCAAGGGGTCCAAGACCGTCAGACGCTTAGGTACGGAGATACGGGCATGGGTCGGTTTTCCCCATACAAAATACCCCATGGAAAACTGCAAAACCCCAAAACAGGTCGAAGGAGTGGTCGGATCGTTTCGTGGTGTTCTAGTGAAATGTTCCATTCGATAGGGCGCAACTTTTTGCTAAAGGTGTCCAAGACCGTCAGACCCTTACTTACGGAGATATAAGACACGTGAGTGGTTGCCCGTGCCGAGCTTCAGAAATGTTGCTCCAGAGACTAAGTCCCAGAAAACCTTCGGACCCCAAAAACTCCCAGAAGGAGTCGTCGGATCGTTTCGCGATGTTCTAGTGAAATGTTCAGCTCGACGGAATGCAACTTTTACCTAAAGGGGTCCAAGACCGTCAGACGCTTAGGTACGGAGATACGGGCATGGGTCGGTTTTCCCCATACAAAATACCCCATGGAAAACTGCAAAACCCCAAAACAGGTCGAAGGAGTGGTCGGATCGTTTCGTGGTGTTCTAGTGAAATGTTCCATTCGATAGGGCGCAACTTTTTGCTAAAGGTGTCCAAGACCGTCAGACCCTTACTTACGGAGATATAAGACACGTGAGTGGTTGCCCGTGCCGAGCTTCAGAAATGTTGCTCCAGAGACTAAGTCCCAGAAAACCTTCGGACCCCAAAAACTCCCAGAAGGAGTCGTCGGATCGTTTCGCGATGTTCTAGTGAAATGTTCAGCTCGACGGAATGCAACTTTTACCTAAAGGGGTCCAAGACCGTCAGACGCTTAGGTACGGAGATACGGGCATGGGTCGGTTTTCCCCATACAAAATACCCCATGGAAAACTGCAAAACCCCAAAACAGGTCGAAGGAGTGGTCGGATCGTTTCGTGGTGTTCTAGTGAAATGTTCCATTCGATAGGGCGCAACTTTTTGCTAAAGGCGTCCAAGACCGTCAGACACTTACTTACGGAGATATAAGACACGTGCGTGGTTGCTCGTGCCGAGCTTCAGAAATGTTGCTCCAGAGACTAAGCCCCAGAAAACCTTCCGACCCCAAAAACTCCCAGAAGGAGTCGTCGGATCGTTTCGCGATGTTCTAGTGAAATGTTCAGCTCGACGGAATGCAACTTTTACCTAAAGGGGTCCAAGACCGTCAGACGCTTAGGTACGGAGATACGGGCATGGGTCGGTTTTCCCCATACAAAATACCCCATGGAAAACTGCAAAACCCCAAAACAGGTCGAAGGAGTGGTCGGATCGTTTCGTGGTGTTCTAGTGAAATGTTCCATTCGATAGGGCGCAACTTTTTGCTAAAGGTGTCCAAGACCGTCAGACCCTTACTTACGGAGATATAAGACACGTGCGTGGTTGCTCGTGCCGAGCTTCAGAAATGTTGCTCCAGAGACTAAGTCCCAGAAAACCTTCCGACCCCAAAAACTCCCAGAAGGAGGCGTCGGATCGTTTCGCGATGTTCTAGTGAAATGTTCAGCTCGACGAAATGCAACTTTTACCTAAAGGGGTCCAAGACCGTCAGACGCTTAGGTACGGAGATACGGGCATGGGTCGGTTTTCCCCATACAAAATACCCCATGGAAAACTGCAAAACCCCAAAACAGGTCGAAGGAGTGATCGGACCGTTTCGTGGTGTTCTAGTGAAATGTTCCATTCGATAGGGCGCAACTTTTTGCTAAAGGTGTCCAAGACCGTCAGACCCTTACTTACCGAGATATAAGACACGTGCGTGGTTGCTCGTGCCGAGCTTCAGAAATGTTGCTCCAGAGACTAAGTCCCAGAAAACCTTCGGACCCCAAAAACTCCCAGAAGGAGTCGTCGGATCGTTTCGCGATGTTCTAGTGAAATGTTCAGCTTGACGGAATGCAACTTTTACCTAAAGGGGTCCAAGACCGTCAGACGCTTAGGTACGGAGATACGGGCATGGGTCGGTTTTCCCCATACAAAATACCCCATGGAAAACTGCAAAACCCAAAAACAGGTCGAAGGAGTGGTCGGATCGTTTCGTGGTGTTCTAGTGAAATGTTCCATTCGATAGGGCGCAACTTTTTGCTAAAGGTGTCCAAGACCGTCAGACCCTTACTTACGGAGATATAAGACACGTGCGTGGTTGCTCGTGCCGAGCTTCAGAAATGTTGCTCCAGAGACTAAGTCCCAGAAAACCTTCCGACCCCAAAAACTCCCAGAAGGAGTCGTCGGATCGTTTCGCGATGTTCTAGTGAAATGTTCAGCTCGACGGAATGCAACTTTTACCTAAAGGGGTCCAAGACCGTCAGACGCTTAGGTACGGAGATACGGGCATGGGTCGGTTTTCCCCATACAAAATACCCCATGGAAAACTGCAAAACCCAAAAACAGGTCGAAGGAGTGATCGGATCGTTTCGTGGTGTTCTAGTGAAATGTTCCATTCGATAGAGCGCAACTTTTTGCTAAAGGTGTCCAAGACCGTCAGACCCTTACTTACGGAGATATAAGACACGTGCGTGGTTGCCCGTGCCGAGCTTCAGAAATGTTGCTCCAGAGACTAAGTCTCAGAAAACTTTCCGACCCCAAAAACTCCCAGAAGGAGGCGTCGGATCGTTTCGCGATATTCTAGTGAAATGTTCAGCTCGACGGAATGCAACTTTTACCTAAAGGGGTCCAAGACCGTCAGACGCTTAGGTACGGAGATACGGGCATGGGTCGGTTTTCCCCATACAAAATACCCCATGGAAAACTGCAAAACCCCAAAACAGGTCGAAGGAGTGGTCGGATCGTTTCGTGGTGTTCTAGTGAAATGTTCCATTCGATAGGGCGCAACTTTTTGCTAAAGGTGTCCAAGACCGTCAGACCCTTACTTACGGAGATATAAGACACGTGCGTGGTTGCCCGTGCCGAGCTTCAGAAATGTTGCTCCAGAGACTAAGTCCCAGAAAACCTTCGGACCCCAAAAACTCCCAGAAGGAGGCGTCGGATCGTTTCGCGATGTTCTAGTGATATGTTCAGCTCGACGGAATGCAACTTTTACCTAAAGGGGTCCAAGACCGTCAGACGCTTAGGTACGGAGATACGGGCATGGGTCGGTTTTCCCCATACAAAATACCCCATGGAAAACTGCAAAACCCCAAAACAGGTCGAAGAAGTGGTCGGATCGTTTCGTGGTGTTCTAGTGAAATGTTCCATTCGATAGGGCGCAACTTTTTGCTGAAGGTGTCCAAGACCGTCAGACCCTTACTTACGGAGATATAAGACACGTGCGTGGTTGCTCGTGCCGAGCTTCAGAAATGTTGCTCCAGAGACTAAGTCCCAGAAAACCTTCGGACCCCAAAAACTCCCAGAAGGAGGCGTCGGATCGTTTCGCGATGTTCTAGTGAAATGTTCAGCTCGACGGAATGCAACTTTTACCTAAAGGGGTCCAAGACCGTCAGACGCTTAGGTACGGAGATACGGGCATGGGTCGGTTTTCCCCATACAAAATACCCCATGGAAAACTGCAAAACCCAAAAACAGGTCGAAGGAGTGGTCGGATCGTTTCGTGGTGTTCTAGTGAAATGTTCCATTCGATAGGGCGCAACTTTTTGCTAAAGGTGTCCAAGACCGTCAGACACTTACTTACGGAGATATAAGACACGTGCGTGGTTGCCCGTGCCGAGCTTCAGAAAAGTTGCTCCAGAGACTAAGTCCCAGAAAACCTTCCGACCCCAAAAACTCCCAGAAGGAGGCGTCGGATCGTTTCGCGATGTTCTAGTGAAATGTTAAGCTCGACGAAATGCAACTTTTATCTAAAGGGGTCCAAGACCGTCAGACGCTTAGGTACGGAGATACGGGCATGGGTCGGTTTTCCCCATACAAAATACCCCATGGAAAACTGCAAAACCCCAAAACAGGTCGAAGGAGTGGTCGGATCGTTTCGTGGTGTTCTAGTGAAATGTTCCATTCGATAGTGCGCAACTTTTTGCTAAAGGTGTCCAAGACCGTCAGACACTTACTTACGGAGATATAAGACACGTGCGTGGTTGCTCGTGCCGAGCTTCAGAAATGTTGCTCCAGAGACTAAGTCCCAGAAAACCTTCGGACCCCAAAAACTCCCAGAAGGAGGCGTCGGATCGTTTCGCGATGTTCTAGTGAAATGTTCAGCTCGACGGAATGCAACTTTTACCTAAAGGGGTCCAAGACCGTCAGACGCTTAGGTACGGAGATACGGGCATGGGTCGGTTTTCCCCATACAAAATACCCCATGGAAAACTGCAAAACCCCAAAACAGGTCGAAGGAGTGGTCGGATCGTTTCGTGGTGTTCTAGTGAAATGTTCTATTCGATAGGGCGCAACTTTTTGCTGAAGGTGTCCAAGACTGTCAGACCCTTACTTACGGAGATATAAGACACGTGCGTGGTTGCTCGTGCCGAGCTTCAGAAATGTTGCTCCAGAGACTAAGTCCCAGAAAACCTTCGGACCCCAAAAACTCCCAGAAGGAGTCGTCGGATCGTTTCGCGATGTTCTAGTGAAATGTTCAGCTCGTCGAAATGCAACTTTTACCTAAAGGGGTCCAAGACCGTCAGACGCTTAGGTACGGAGATACGGGCATGGGTCGGTTTTCCCCATACAAAATACCCCATGGAAAACTGCAAAACCCCAAAACAGGTCGAAGGAGTGGTCGGATCGTTTCGTGGTGTTCTAGTGAAATGTTCCATTCGATAGGGCGCAACTTTTTGCTAAAGGCGTCCAAGACCGTCAGACACTTACTTACGGAGATATAAGACACGTGCGTGGTTGCTCGTGCCGAGCTTCAGAAATGTTGCTCCAGAGACTAAGTCCCAGAAAACCTTCCGACCCCAAAAACTCCCAGAAGGAGGCGTCGGATCGTTTCGCGATGTTCTAGTGAAATGTTCAGCTCGACGGAATGCAACTTTTACCTAAAGGGGTCCAAGACCGTCAGACGCTTAGGTACGGAGATACGGGCATGGGTCGGTTTTCCCCATACAAAATACCCCATGGAAAACTGCAAAACCCCAAAACAGGTCGAAGGAGTGGTCGGATCGTTTCGTGGTGTTCTAGTGAAATGTTCCATTCGATAGGGCGCAACTTTTTGCTAAAGGCGTCCAAGACCGTCAGACACTTACTTACGGAGATATAAGACACGTGCGTGGTTGCTCGTGCCGAGCTTCAGAAATGTTGCTCCAGAGACTAAGTCCCAGAAAACCTTCCGACCCCAAAAACTCCCAGAAGGAGGCGTCGGATCGTTTCGCGATGTTCTAGTGAAATGTTCAGCTCGACGGAATGCAACTTTTACCTAAAGGGGTCCAAGACCGTCAGACGCTTAGGTACGGAGATACGGGCATGGGTCGGTTTTCCCCATACAAAATACCCCATGGAAAACTGCAAAACCCCAAAACAGGTCGAAGGAGTGGTCGGATCGTTTCGTGGTGTTCTAGTGAAATGTTCCATTTGATAGGGCGCAACTTTTTGCTAAAGGTGTCCAAGACCGTCAGACCCTTACTTACGGAGATATAAGACACGTGCGTGGTTGCTCGTGCCGAGCTTCAGAAATGTTGCTCCAGAGACTAAGTCCCAGAAAACCTTCCGACCCCAAAAACTCCCAGAAGGAGTCGTCGGATCGTTTCGCGATGTTCTAGTGAAATGTTCAGCTCGACGGAATGCAACTTTTACCTAAAGGGGTCCAAGACCGTCAGACGCTTAGGTACGGAGGTACGGGCATGGGTCGGTTTTCCCCATACAAAATACCCCATGGAAAACTGCAAAACCCCAAAACAGGTCGAAGGAGTGGTCGGATCGTTTCGTGGTGTTCTAGTGAAATGTTCCATTGGATAGAGCGCAACTTTTTGCTAAAGGTGTCCAAGACCGTCAGACACTTACTTACGGAGATATAAGACACGTGCGTGGTTGCTCGTGCCGAGCTTCAGAAATGTTGCTCCAGAGACTAAGTCCCAGAAAACCTTCCGACCCCAAAAACTCCCAGAAGGAGTCGTCGGATCGTTTCGCGATGTTCTAGTGAAATGTTCAGCTCGACGAAATGCAACTTTTACCTATCCGGGTCCAAGACCGTCAGACGCTTAAGTACGGAGATACGGGCATGGGTCGGTTTTCCCCATACAAAATACCCCATGGAAAACTGCAAAACCCCAAAACAGGTCGAAGGAGTGGTCGGATCGTTTCGTGGTGTTCTACTGACTTTTTAGGCTTACCGAGACACAACTTTCCGCAGAAGGGTGCAAAACTGTCAGACTCATAGTTTCGGAGATACAAGCATGGGTCATGTTTGCTCGTGCCGAGCTTCAGAATTTTCCATGGCCAAAAAGCCCTAGAATTTGACATTTCACTATTATAGGGAGGTATGGTTGTACTGAGTCGTCATAGAAAGTTTAGCCTCCTCATGTAAACTGACGATTCGATATCAGGGAGGTCGGGAGTTGTCGAAAAGAGACCCTAGGACCTAATACTAGACTCATGTAGTGGCAAGGTGTTTCGGCCCGTGGGTGACGGTTGTATGAAATTTGGGTGACGGCAACTACGACTGGTTCTGGTACCGGGAAGGTGTGTCCTGGTGTCCGGAGGCGTTTTAACGGTAGCTGGGCGGTCGGAACGGTGACCTAGGGTGGTTTTGGGTGAAATCAAGTACCTCCACCGATGGTCAACCAGAGGCTAGTGGTACATGGAAAACACCCTGGGAAGGTGTCCCAGGGCTCGGAGTAGTAGTAACAAGGGATGCCGCTGTCTCTAGGTCGCGGAACCACTGTGCTTGCCTGCAACACAGTCCTAGGGAGAGCGGCCGAAAGGTTCCGCACGGTGACTTGCACCCACCGGGAAAGGGGTCAAGTAGCCAAGAGGTGTCCAACCAAGGGTTAGTGGTACATGGAAAACACCCTGGGAAGGTGTTCCAGGGCTCGGAGTAGTAGTAACAAGGGGTGCCGCTGTCTCTAGGTCGCGGAACCACTGTGCTTGCCTGCAACACAGTCCTAGGGAGAGCGGCCGAAAGGTTCCGCACGGTGACTTGCACCCACCGGGAAAGGGGTCAAGTAGCCAAGAGGTGTCCAACCAAGGGTTAGTGGTACATGGAAAACACCCTGGGAAGGTGTCCTAGGGCTCGGAGTAGAGTGACTTGCACCCACCGGGAAAGGGGTCAAGTAGCCAAGAGGTGTCAGAACTCGTAGATCTTGAGGAGACGGTGCTTAGCACCGGCACGTTGTTACTTCTTGAGTGTTGTACGGCCATCCAACCTGGGTGGGAAGTACCGCGGTACCGGGTATACCCCGATCTCGCATCAAACGGTGAAACGAACAATACTAGTTGAGCTCGGCGTAATGTAGAGATGAGCGATGAACCAAACACGGAGAGTGCATAGGACCCGGAACGGTTAAAGGTTCCGCCGGTTCATGAGGAGGCGAAGCTAAGATGAGTCGGGAACAAACAAGGGGCCCGCCAGAGTGTCAGCTGGCGCGCTTCCGAGAGCTCCGCACGAGGTGCACGTGTGGAG
>NW_026525518.1:160000-167500 GCF_943737925.1 Anopheles nili | reverse complement strand
ATCCGAGGTTGATTACGAACACTTTTGTGCACCCCCTTCCGTAGAGCAAAATCCTGAAGGTCGGGGTCGCGCAAGGGTCAACATGGGTCGAGGTGGACTATCATGCGAAACCACTTTTTTCGGTCCCTACGGTGCCCCTAGATGATGAAAAGTACAATCCGAGGTTGATTACGAACACTTTTGTGCACCCCCTTCCGTAGAGCAAAATCCTGAAGGTCGGGGTCGCACAAGTGTGCACCCCCTTCCGTAGAGCAAAATCCTGAAGGTCGGGGTCGCGCAAGGGTCGACATGGGTCGAGGTGGACTATCATGCGAAACCACTTTTTTCGGTCCCTACGGTGCCCCTAGATGATGAAAAGTACAATCCGAGGTTGATTACGAACACTTTTGTGCACCCCCTTCCGTAGAGCAAAATCCTGAAGGTCGGGGTCGCGCAAGGGTCGACATGGGTCGAGGTGGACTATCATGCGAAACCACTTTTTTCGGTCCCTACGGTGCCCCTAGATGATGAAAAGTACAATCCGAGGTTGATTACGAACACTTTTGTGCACCCCCTTCCGTAGAGCAAAATCCTGAAGGTCGGGGTTGCGCACAAGTAGACCCCCTTCCGTAGAGCAAAATCCTGAAGGTCGGGGTTGCGCACAAGTAGACCCCCTTCCGTAGAGCAAAATCCTGAAGGTCGGGGTCGCGCAAGGGTCGACATGGGTCGAGGTGGACTATCATGCGAAACCACTTTTTTCGGTCCCTACGGTGCCCCTAGATGATGAAAAGTACAATCCGAGGTTGATTACGAACACTTTTGTGCACCCCCTTCCGTAGAGCAAAATCCTGAAGGTCGGGGTTGCGCACAAGTAGACCCCCTTCCGTAGAGCAAAATCCTGAAGGTCGGGGTCGCGCAAGGGTCGACATGGGTCGAGGTGGACTATCATGCGAAACCACTTTTTTCGGTCCCTACGGTGCCCCTAGATGATGAAAAGTACAATCCGAGGTTGATTACGAACACTTTTGTGCACCCCCTTCCGTAGAGCAAAATCCTGAAGGTCGGGGTCGAGCAAGGGTAGACCCCTTCCGTAGAGCAAAATCCTGAAGGTCGGGGTCGCGCAAGGGTCGACATGGGTCGAGGTGGACTATCATGCGAAACCACTTTTTTCGGTCCCTACGGTGCCCCTAGATGATGAAAAGTACAATCCGAGGTTGATTACGAACACTTTTGTGCACCCCCTTCCGTAGAGCAAAATCCTGAAGGTCGGGGTCGCGCAAGGGTCGACATGGGTCGAGGTGGACTATCATGCGAAACCACTTTTTTCGGTCCCTACGGTGCCCCTAGATGATGAAAAGTACAATCCGAGGTTGATTACGAACACTTTTGTGCACCCCCTTCCGTAGAGCAAAATCCTGAAGGTCGGGGTCGCGCAAGGGTCGACATGGGTCGAGGTGGACTATCATGCGAAACCACTTTTTTCGGTCCCTACGGTGCCCCTAGATGATGAAAAGTACAATCCGAGGTTGATTACGAACACTTTTGTGCACCCCCTTCCGTAGAGCAAAATCCTGAAGGTCGGGGTCGCGCAAGGGTCGACATGGGTCGAGGTGGACTATCATGCGAAACCACTTTTTTCGGTCCCTACGGTGCCCCTAGATGATGAAAAGTACAATCCGAGGTTGATTACGAACACTTTTGTGCACCCCCTTCCGTAGAGCAAAATCCTGAAGGTCGGGGTTGCGCACAAGTAGACCCCCTTCCGTAGAGCAAAATCCTGAAGGTCGGGGTCGCGCAAGGGTCGACATGGGTCGAGGTGGACTATCATGCGAAACCACTTTTTTCGGTCCCTACGGTGCCCCTAGATGATGAAAAGTACAATCCGAGGTTGATTACGAACACTTTTGTGCACCCCCTTCCGTAGAGCGAAATCCTGAAGGTCGGGGTTGCGCACAAGTAGACCCCCTTCCGTAGAGCAAAATCCTGAAGGTCGGGGTCGCGCAAGGGTCGACATGGGTCGAGGTGGACTATCATGCGAAACCACTTTTTTCGGTCCCTACGGTGCCCCTAGATGATGAAAAGTACAATCCGAGGTTGATTACGAACACTTTTGTGCACCCCCTTCCGTAGAGCAAAATCCTGAAGGTCGGGGTTGCGCACAAGTCGACCCCCTTCCGTAGAGCAAAATCCTGAAGGTCGGGGTCGCGCAAGGGTAGACCCCTTCCGTAGAGCAAAATCCTGAAGGTCGGGGTCGCGCAAGGGTCGACATGGGTCGAGGTGGACTATCATGCGAAACCACTTTTTTCGGTCCCTACGGTGCCCCTAGATGATGAAAAGTACAATCCGAGGTTGATTACGAACACTTTTGTGCACCCCCTTCCGTAGAGCAAAATCCTGAAGGTCGGGGTCGCGCAAGGGTCGACATGGGTCGAGGTGGACTATCATGCGAAACCACTTTTTTCGGTCCCTACGGTGCCCCTAGATGATGAAAAGTACAATCCGAGGTTGATTACGAACACTTTTGTGCACCCCCTTTTGAGAGCAAAATCCTGAAGGTCGGGGTCGCGCAAGGGTCGACATGGGTCGAGGTGGACTATCATGCGAAACCACTTTTTTCGGTCCCTACGGTGCCCCTAGATGATGAAAAGTACAATCCGAGGTTGATTACGAACACTTTTGTGCACCCCCTTCCGTAGAGCAAAATCCTGAAGGTCGGGGTCGCGCAAGGGTCGACATGGGTCGAGGTGGACTATCATGCGAAACCACTTTTTTCGGTCCCTACGGTGCCCCTAGATGATGAAAAGTACAATCCGAGGTTGATTACGAACACTTTTGTGCACCCCCTTCCGTAGAGCAAAATCCTGAAGGTCGGGGTTGCGCACAAGTAGACCCCCTTCCGTAGAGCAAAATCCTGAAGGTCGGGGTTGCGCACAAGTAGACCCCCTTCCGTAGAGCAAAATCCTGAAGGTCGGGGTCGCGCACAAGTGTGCACCCCCTTCCGTAGAGCAAAATCCTGAAGGTCGGGGTCGCGCAAGGGTCGACATGGGTCGAGGTGGACTATCATGCGAAACCACTTTTTTCGGTCCCTACGGTGCCCCTAGATGATGAAAAGTACAATCCGAGGTTGATTACGAACACTTTTGTGCACCCCCTTCCGTAGAGCAAAATCCTGAAGGTCGGGGTCGCGCAAGGGTCGACATGGGTCGAGGTGGACTATCATGCGAAACCACTTTTTTCGGTCCCTACGGTGCCCCTAGATGATGAAAAGTACAATCCGAGGTTGATTACGAACACTTTTGTGCACCCCCTTCCGTAGAGCAAAATCCTGAAGGTCGGGGTCGCGCAAGGGTCGACATGGGTCGAGGTGGACAATCATGCGAAACCACTTTTTTCGGTCCCTACGGTGCCCCTAGATGATGAAAAGTACAATCCGAGGTTGATTACGAACACTTTTGTGCACCCCCTTCCGTAGAGCAAAATCCTGAAGGTCGGGGTTGCGTACAAGTAGACCCCCTTCCGTAGAGCAAAATCCTGAAGGTCGGGGTTGCGCACAAGTAGACCCCCTTCCGTAGAGCAAAATCCTGAAGGTCGGGGTCGCGCAAGGGTCGACATGGGTCGAGGTGGACTATCATGCGAAACCACTTTTTTCGGTCCCTACGGTGCCCCTAGATGATGAAAAGTACAATCCGAGGTTGATTACGAACACTTTTGTGCACCCCCTTCCGTAGAGCAAAATCCTGAAGGTCGGGGTCGCGCAAGGGTCGACATGGGTCGAGGTGGACTATCATGCGAAACCACTTTTTTCGGTCCCTACGGTGCCCCTAGATGATGAAAAGTACAATCCGAGGTTGATTACGAACACTTTTGTGCACCCCCTTTCGTAGAGCAAAATCCTGAAGGTCGGGGTCGCGCAAGGGTCGACATGGGTCGAGGTGGACTATCATGCGAAACCACTTTTTTCGGTCCCTACGGTGCCCCTAGATGATGAAAAGTACAATCCGAGGTTGATTACGAACACTTTTGTGCACCCCCTTCCGTAGAGCGAAATCCTGAAGGTCGGGGTTGCGCACAAGTAGACCCCCTTCCGTAGAGCAAAATCCTGAAGGTCGGGGTCGCGCAAGGGTCGACATGGGTCGAGGTGGACTATCATGCGAAACCACTTTTTTCGGTCCCTACGGTGCCCCTAGATGATGAAAAGTACAATCCGAGGTTGATTACGAACACTTTTGTGCACCCCCTTCCGTAGAGCAAAATCCTGAAGGTCGGGGTTGCGCACAAGTCGACCCCCTTCCGTAGAGCAAAATCCTGAAGGTCGGGGTCGCGCAAGGGTAGACCCCTTCCGTAGAGCAAAATCCTGAAGGTCGGGGTCGCGCAAGGGTCGACATTGGTCGAGGTGGACTATCATGCGAAACCACTTTTTTCGGTCCCTACGGTGCCCCTAGATGATGAAAAGTACAATCCGAGGTTGATTACGAACACTTTTGTGCACCCCCTTCCGTAGAGCAAAATCCTGAAGGTCGGGGTTGCGCACAAGTAGACCCCCTTCCGTAGAGCAAAATCCTGAAGGTCGGGGTCGCGCAAGGGTCGACATGGGTCGAGGTGGACTATCATGCGAAACCACTTTTTTCGGTCCCTACGGTGCCCCTAGATGATGAAAAGTACAATCCGAGGTTGATTACGAACACTTTTGTGCACCCCCAAAAATGGCCAAAATCCTGAAGGTCCGGGTTCTCGGGGCGGTCGAGGCCCTCGGACGTGCACGAAAAGTCGGTACCCACGCCGAGCTTCAGAATTTGGTCTCCAGAGACTAAGTCCCAACCGAAACTGGTAACCCACAAAAGTGTACCAAGGAGTGGTCGGATCGAGTTACAGTGTTCGAGAGTATTGACGAGGATGGTTATACGCAACTTTTTGCTAAAGGTGTCCAAGACCGTCAGACCCTTACTTACGGAGATATAAGACACGTGCGTGGTTGCTCGTGCCGAGCTTCAGAAATGTTGCTCCAGAGACTAAGTCCCAGAAAACCTTCGGACCCCAAAAACTCCCAGAAGGAGTCGTCGGATCGTTTCGCGATGTTCTAGTGAAATGTTCAGCTCGACGGAATGCAACTTTTACCTAAAGGGGTCCAAGACCGTCAGACGCTTAGGTACGGAGATACGGGCATGGGTCGGTTTTCCCCATACAAAATACCCCATGGAAAACTGCAAAACCCCAAAACAGGTCGAAGGAGTGGTCGGATCGTTTCGTGGTGTTCTAGTGAAATGTTCCATTCGATAAGACGCAACTTTTTGCTAAAGGTGTCCAAGACCGTCAGACCCTTACTTACGGAGATATAAGACACGTGCGTGGTTGCCCGTGCCGAGCTTCAGAAATGTTGCTCCAGAGACTAAGTCCCAGAAAACCTTCGGACCCCAAAAACTCCCAGAAGGAGTCGTCGGATCGTTTCGCGATGTTCTAGTGAAATGTTCAGCTCGACGGAATGCAACTTTTACCTCAAGGGGTCCAAGACCGTCAGACGCTTAGGTACGGAGATACGGGCATGGGTCGGTTTTCCCCATACAAAATACCCCATGGAAAACTGCAAAACCCCAAAACAGGTCGAAGGAGTGGTCGGATCGTTTCGTGGTGTTCTAGTGAAATGTTCCATTCGATAGGGCGCAACTTTTTGCTAAAGGTGTCCAAGACCGTCAGACACTTACTTACGGAGATATAAGACACGTGCGTGGTTGCTCGTGCCGAGCTTCAGAAATGTTGCTCCAGAGACCAAGTCCCAGAAAACCTTCGGACCCCAAAAACTCCCAGAAGGAGTCGTCGGATCGTTTCGCGATGTTCAAGTGAAATGTTCAGCTCGACGAAATGCAACTTTTACCTTAAGGGGTCCAAGACCGTCAGACGCTTAGGTACGGAGATACGGGCATGGGTCGGTTTTCCCCATACAAAATACCCCATGGAAAACTGCAAAACCCCAAAACAGGTCGAAGGAGTGGTCGGATCGTTTCGTGGTGTTCTAGTGAAATGTTCCATTCGATAGAGCGCAACTTTTTGCTAAAGGTGTCCAAGACCGTCAGACCCTTACTTACGGAGATATAAGACACGTGCGTGGTTGCTCGTGCCGAGCTTCAGAAATGTTGCTCCAGAGACTAAGTCCGAGAAAACCTTCGGACCCCAAAAACTCCCAGAAGGAGGCGTCGGATCGTTTCGCGATGTTCTAGTGAAATGTTCAGCTCGACGGAATGCAACTTTTACCTAAAGGGGTCCAAGACCGTCAGACGCTTAGGTACGGAGATACGGGCATGGGTCGGTTTTCCCCATACAAAATACCCCATGGAAAACTGCAAAACCCCAAAACAGGTCGAAGGAGTGGTCGGATCGTTTCGTGGTGTTCTAGTGAAATGTTCCATTCGATAGAGCGCAACTTTTTGCTAAAGGTGTCCAAGACCGTCAGACCCTTACTTACGGAGATATAAGACACGTGCGTGGTTGCTCGTGTCGAGCTTCAGAAATGTTGCTCCAGAGACTAAGTCCCAGAAAACCTTCGGACCCCGAAAACTCCCAGAAGGAGTCGTCGGATCGTTTCGCGATGTTCTAGTGAAATGTTCAGCTCGACGGAATGCAACTTTTACCTAAGGGGGTCCAAGACCGTCAGACGCTTAGGTACGGAGATACGGGCATGGGTCGGTTTTCCCCATACAAAATACCCCATGGAAAACTGCAAAACCCCAAAACAGGTCGAAGGAGTGGTCGGATCGTTTCGTGGTGTTCTACTGACTTTTTAGGCTTACCGAGACACAACTTTCCGCAGAAGGGTGCAAAACTGTCAGACTCATAGTTTCGGAGATACAAGCATGGGTCATGTTTGCTCGTGCCGAGCTTCAGAATTTTCCATGGCCAAAAAGCCCTAGAATTTGACATTTCACTATTATAGGGAGGTATGGTTGTACTGAGTCGTCATAGAAAGTTTAGCCTCCTCATGTAAACTGACGATTCGACATCAGGGAGGTCGGGAGTTGTCGAAAAGAGACCCTAGGACCTAATACTAGACCCATGTAGTGGCAAGGTGTTTCGGCCCGTGGGTGACGGTTGTATGAAATTTGGGTGACGGCAACTACGACTGGTTCTGGTACCGGGAAGGTGTGTCCTGGTGTCCGGAGGCGTTTTAACGGTAGCTGGGCGGTCGGAACGGTGACCTAGGGTGGTTTTGGGTGGAATCACCTACCAACACCGATGGTCAACCAGAGGCTAGTGGTAAATGGAAAACACCCTGGGAAGGTTTCCCAGGGCTCGGAGTAGCAGTAACAAGGGATGCCGCTGTCTCTAGGTCGCGGAACCACTGTGCTTGCCTGCAACACAGTCCTAGGGAGAGCGGCCGAAAGGTTCCGCACGGTGACTTGCACCCACCGGGAAAGGGGTCAAGTAGCCAAGAGGTGTCCAACCAAGGGTTAGTGGTACATGGAAAACACCCTGGGAAGGTGTCCCAGGGCTCGGAGTAGAGTGACTTGCACCCACCGGGAAAGGGGTCAA
>NW_026525518.1:105000-150000 GCF_943737925.1 Anopheles nili | reverse complement strand
GGGTCGCACAAGTGTGCACCCCCTTCCGTAGAGCAAAATCCTGAAGGTCGGGGTCGCGCAAGGGTCGACATGGGTCGAGGTGGACTATCATGCGAAACCACTTTTTTCGGTCCCTACGGTGCCCCTAGATGATGAAAAGTACAATCCGAGGTTGATTACGAACACTTTTGTGCACCCCCTTCCGTAGAGCAAAATCCTGAAGGTCGGGGTTGCGCACAAGTCGACCCCCTTCCGTAGAGCAAAATCCTGAAGGTCGGGGTCGCGCAAGGGTCGACATGGGTCGAGGTGGACTATCATGCGAAACCACTTTTTTCGGTCCCTACGGTGCCCCTAGATGATGAAAAGTACAATCCGAGGTTGATTACGAACACTTTTGTGCACCCCCTTCCGTAGAGCAAAATCCTGAAGGTCGGGGTTGCGCACAAGTCGACCCCCTTCCGTAGAGCAAAATCCTGAAGGTCGGGGTCGCGCAAGGGTCGACATGGGTCGAGGTGGACTATCATGCGAAACCACTTTTTTCGGTCCCTACGGTGCCCCTAGATGATGAAAAGTACAATCCGAGGTTGATTACGAACACTTTTGTGCACCCCCTTCCGTAGAGCAAAATCCTGAAGGTCGGGGTCGCGCAAGGGTCGACATGGGTCGAGGTGGACTATCATGCGAAACCACTTTTTTCGGTCCCTACGGTGCCCCTAGATGATGAAAAGTACAATCCGAGGTTGATTACGAACACTTTTGTGCACCCCCTTCCGTAGAGCAAAATCCTGAAGGTCGGGGTCGCGCAAGGGTCGACATGGGTCGAGGTGGACTATCATGCGAAACCACTTTTTTCGGTCCCTACGGTGCCCCTAGATGATGAAAAGTACAATCCGAGGTTGATTACGAACACTTTTGTGCACCCCCTTCCGTAGAGCAAAATCCTGAAGGTCGGGGTTGCGCACAAGTCGACCCCCTTCCGTAGAGCAAAATCCTGAAGGTCGGGGTCGCGCAAGGGTCGACATGGGTCGAGGTGGACTATCATGCGAAACCACTTTTTTCGGTCCCTACGGTGCCCCTAGATGATGAAAAGTACAATCCGAGGTTGATTACGAACACTTTTGTGCACCCCCTTCCGTAGAGCAAAATCCTGAAGGTCGGGGTCGCGCAAGGGTCGACATGGGTCGAGGTGGACTATCATGCGAAACCAGTTTTTTCGGTCCCTACGGTGCCCCTAGATGATGAAAAGTACAATCCGAGGTTGATTACGAACACTTTTGTGCACCCCCTTCCGTAGAGCAAAATCCTGAAGGTCGGGGTTGCGCACAAGTCGACCCCCTTCCGTAGAGCAAAATCCTGAAGGTCGGGGTCGCGCAAGGGTCGACATGGGTCGAGGTGGACTATCATGCGAAACCACTTTTTTCGGTCCCTACGGTGCCCCTAGATGATGAAAAGTACAATCCGAGGTTGATTACGAACACTTTTGTGCACCCCCTTCCGTAGAGCAAAATCCTGAAGGTCGGGGTCGCACAAGTGTGCACCCCCTTCCGTAGAGCAAAATCCTGAAGGTCGGGGTCGCACAAGTGTGCACCCCCTTCCGTAGAGCAAAATCCTGAAGGTCGGGGTCGCGCAAGGGTCGACATGGGTCGAGGTGGACTATCATGCGAAACCACTTTTTTCGGTCCCTACGGTGCCCCTAGATGATGAAAAGTACAATCCGAGGTTGATTACGAACACTTTTGTGCACCCCCTTCCGTAGAGCAAAATCCTGAAGGTCGGGGTCGCGCAAGGGTCGACATGGGTCGAGGTGGACTATCATGCGAAACCACTTTTTTCGGTCCCTACGGTGCCCCTAGATGATGAAAAGTACAATCCGAGGTTGATTACGAACACTTTTGTGCACCCCCTTCCGTAGAGCAAAATCCTGAAGGTCGGGGTTGCGCACAAGTGGACCCCCTTCCGTAGAGCAAAATCCTGAAGGTCGGGGTCGCGCAAGGGTCGACATGGGTCGAGGTGGACTATCATGCGAAACCACTTTTTTCGGTCCCTACGGTGCCCCTAGATGATGAAAAGTACAATCCGAGGATGATTACGAACACTTTTGTGCACCCCCTTCCGTAGAGCAAAATCCTGAAGGTCGGGGTCGAGCAAGGCTAGACCCCTTCCGTAGAGCAAAATCCTGAAGGTCGGGGTCGCGCAAGGGTCGACATGGGTCGAGGTGGACTATCATGCGAAACCACTTTTTTCGGTCCCTACGGTGCCCCTAGATGATGAAAAGTACAATCCGAGGTTGATTACGAACACTTTTGTGCACCCCCTTCCGTAGAGCAAAATCCTGAAGGTCGGGGTTGCGCACAAGAAGACCCCCTTCCGTAGAGCAAAATCCTGAAGGTCGGGGTCGCGCAAGGGTCGACATGGGTCGAGGTGGACTATCATGCGAAACCACTTTTTTCGGTCCCTACGGTGCCCCTAGATGATGAAAAGTACAATCCGAGGTTGATTACGAACACTTTTGTGCACCCCCTTCCGTAGAGCAAAATCCTGAAGGTCGGGGTTGCGCACAAGTCGACCCCCTTCCGTAGAGCAAAATCCTGAAGGTCGGGGTCGCGCAAGGGTCGACATGGGTCGAGGTGGACTATCATGCGAAACCACTTTTTTCGGTCCCTACGGTGCCCCTAGATGATGAAAAGTACAATCCGAGGTTGATTACGAACACTTTTGTGCACCCCCTTCCGTAGAGCAAAATCCTGAAGGTCGGGGTCGCGCAAGGGTCGACATGGGTCGAGGTGGACTATCATGCGAAACCACTTTTTTCGGTCCCTACGGTGCCCCTAGATGATGAAAAGTACAATCCGAGGTTGATTACGAACACTTTTGTGCACCCCCTTCCGTAGAGCAAAATCCTGAAGGTCGGGGTCGCGCAAGGGTCGACATGGGTCGAGGTGGACTATCATGCGAAACCACTTTTTTCGGTCCCTACGGAGCCCCTAGATGATGAAAAGTACAATCCGAGGTTGATTACGAACACTTTTGTGCACCCCCTTCCGTAGAGCAAAATCCTGAAGGTCGGGGTTGCGCACAAGTCGACCCCCTTCCGTAGAGCAAAATCCTGAAGGTCGGGGTCGCGCAAGGGTCGACATGGGTCGAGGTGGACTATCATGCGAAACCACTTTTTTCGGTCCCTACGGTGCCCCTAGATGATGAAAAGTACAATCCGAGGTTGATTACGAACACTTTTGTGCACCCCCTTCCGTAGAGCAAAATCCTGAAGGTCGGGGTCGCACAAGTGTGCACCCCCTCCCGTAGAGCAAAATCCTGAAGGTCGGGGTCGCGCAAGGGTCGACATGGGTCGAGGTGGACTATCATGCGAAACCACTTTTTTCGGTCCCTACGGTGCCCCTAGATGATGAAAAGTACAATCCGAGGTTGATTACGAACACTTTTGTGCACCCCCTTCCGTGGAGCAAAATCCTGAAGGTCGGGGTCGCACAAGTGTGCACCCCCTTCCGTAGAGCAAAATCCTGAAGGTCGGGGTCGCGCAAGGGTCGACATGGGTCGAGGTGGACTATCATGCGAAACCACTTTTTTCGGTCCCTACGGTGCCCCTAGATGATGAAAAGTACAATCCGAGGTTGATTACGAACACTTTTGTGCACCCCCTTCCGTAGAGCAAAATCCTGAAGGTCGGGGTTGCGCACAAGTAGACCCCCTTCCGTAGAGCAAAATCCTGAAGGTCGGGGTCGCGCAAGGGTCGACATGGGTCGAGGTGGACTATCATGCGAAACCACTTTTTTCGGTCCCTACGGTGCCCCTAGATGATGAAAAGTACAATCCGAGGTTGATTACGAACACTTTTGTGCACCCCCTTCCGTAGAGCAAAATCCTGAAGGTCGGGGTTGCGCACAAGTAGACCCCCTTCCGTAGAGCAAAATCCTGAAGGTCGGGGTCGCGCAAGGGTCGACATGGGTCGAGGTGGACTATCATGCGAAACCACTTTTTTCGGTCCCTACGGTGCCCCTAGATGATGAAAAGTACAATCCGAGGTTGATTACGAACACTTTTGTGCACCCCCTTCCGTAGAGCAAAATCCTGAAGGTCGGGGTTGCGCACAAGTAGACCCCCTTCCGTAGAGCAAAATCCTGAAGGTCGGGGTCGCGCAAGGGTCGACATGGGTCGAGGTGGACTATCATGCGAAACCACTTTTTTCGGTCCCTACGGTGCCCCTAGATGATGAAAAGTACAATCCGAGGTTGATTACGAACACTTTTGTGCACCCCCTTCCGTAGAGCAAAATCCTGAAGGTCGGGGTTGCGCACAAGTAGACCCCCTTCCGTAGAGCAAAATCCTGAAGGTCGGGGTCGCGCAAGGGTCGACATGGGTCGAGGTGGACTATCATGCGAAACCACTTTTTTCGGTCCCTACGGTGCCCCTAGATGATGAAAAGTACAATCCGAGGTTGATTACGAACACTTTTGTGCCCCCCCTTCCGTAGAGCAAAATCCTGAAGGTCGGGGTTGCGCACCAGTAGACCCCCTTCCGTAGAGCAAAATCCTGAAGGTCGGGGTCGCGCAAGGGTCGACTTGGGTCGAGGTGGACTATCATGCGAAACCACTTTTTTCGGTCCCTACGGTGCCCCTAGATGATGAAAAGTACAATCCGAGGTTGATTACGAACACTTTTGTGCACCCCCTTCCGTAGAGCAAAATCCTGAAGGTCGGGGTTGCGCACAAGTAGACCCCCTTCCGTAGAGCAAAATCCTGAAGGTCGGGGTCGCGCAAGGGTCGACATGGGTCGAGGTGGACTATCATGCGAAACCACTTTTTTCGGTCCCTACGGTGCCCCTAGATGATGAAAAGTACAAACCGAGGTTGATTACGAACACTTTTGTGCACCCCCTTCCGTAGAGCAAAATCCTGAAGGTCGGGGTTGCGCACAAGTCGACCCCCTTCCGTAGAGCAAAATCCTGAAGGTCGGGGTCGCGCAAGGGTCGACATGGGTCGAGGTGGACTATCATGCGAAACCACTTTTTTCGGTCCCTACGGTGCCCCTAGATGATGAAAAGTACAATCCGAGGTTGATTACGAACACTTTTGTGCACCCCCTTCCGTAGAGCAAAATCCTGAAGGTCGGGGTCGCGCAAGGGTCGACATGGGTCGAGGTGGACTATCATGCGAAACCACTTTTTTCGGTCCCTACGGTGCCCCTAGATGATGAAAAGTACAATCCGAGGTTGATTACGAACACTTTTGTGCACCCCCTTCCGTAGAGCAAAATCCTGAAGGTCGGGGTTGCGCACAAGTAGACCCCCTTCCGTAGAGCAAAATCCTGAAGGTCGGGGTCGCGCAAGGGTCGACATGGGTCGAGGTGGACTATCATGCGAAACCACTTTTTTCGGTCCCTACGGTGCCCCTAGATGATGAAAAGTACAATCCGAGGTTGATTACGAACACTTTTGTGCCCCCCCTTCCGTAGAGCAAAATCCTGAAGGTCGGGGTTGCGCACCAGTAGACCCCCTTCCGTAGAGCAAAATCCTGAAGGTCGGGGTCGCGCAAGGGTCGACTTGGGTCGAGGTGGACTATCATGCGAAACCACTTTTTTCGGTCCCTACGGTGCCCCTAGATGATGAAAAGTACAATCCGAGGTTGATTACGAACACTTTTGTGCACCCCCTTCCGTAGAGCAAAATCCTGAAGGTCGGGGTCGCGCAAGGGTCGACATGGGTCGAGGTGGACTATCATGCGAAACCACTTTTTTCGGTCCCTACGGTGCCCCTAGATGATGAAAAGTACAATCCGAGGTTGATTACGAACACTTTTGTGCACCCCCTTCCGTAGAGCAAAATCCTGAAGGTCGGGGTTGCGCACAAGTAGACCCCCTTCCGTAGAACAAAATCCTGAAGGTCGGGGTCGCGCAAGGGTCGACATGGATCGAGGTGGACTATCATGCGAAACCACTTTTTTCGGTCCCTACGGTGCCCCTAGATGCTGAAAAGTACAATCCGAGGTTGATTACGAACACTTTTGTGCACCCCCTTCCGTAGAGCAAAATCCTGAAGGTCGGGGTTGCGCACAAGTAGACCCCCTTCCGTAGAGCAAAATCCTGAAGGTCGGGGTAGCGCAAGGGTCGACATGGGTCGAGGTGGACTATCATGCGAAACCACTTTTTTCGGTCCCTACGGTGCCCCTAGATGATGAAAAGTACAATCCGAGGTTGATTACGAACACTTTTGTGCACCCCCTTCCGTAGAGCAAAATCCTGAAGGTCGGGGTTGCGCACAAGTAGACCCCCTTCCGTAGAACAAAATCCTGAAGGTCGGGGTCGCGCAAGGGTCGACATGGGTCGAGGTGGACTATCATGCGAAACCACTTTTTTCGGTCCCTACGGTGCCCCTAGATGATGAAAAGTACAATCCGAGGTTGATTACGAACACTTTTGTGCACCCCCTTCCGTAGAGCAAAATCCTGAAGGTCGGGGTTGCGCACAAGTAGACCCCCTTCCGTAGAGCAAAATCCTGAAGGTCGGGGTCGCGCAAGGGTCGACATGGGTCGAGGTGGACTATCATGCGAAACCACTTTTTTCGGTCCCTACGGTGCCCCTAGATGATGAAAAGTACAATCCGAGGTTGATTACGAACACTTTTGTGCACCCCCTTCCGTAGAGCAAAATCCTGAAGGTCGGGGTTGCGCACAAGTAGACCCCCTTCCGTAGAGCAAAATCCTGAAGGTCGGGGTCGCGCAAGGGTCGACATGGGTCGAGGTGGACTATCATGCGAAACCACTTTTTTCGGTCCCTACGGTGCCCCTAGATGATGAAAAGTACAATCCGAGGTTGATTACGAACACTTTTGTGCACCCCCTTCCGTAGAGCAAAATCCTGAAGGTCGGGGTTGCGCACAAGTAGACCCCCTTCCGTAGAGCAAAATCCTGAAGGTCGGGGTCGCGCAAGGGTCGACATGGGTCGAGGTGGACTATCATGCGAAACCACTTTTTTCGGTCCCTACGGTGCCCCTAGATGATGAAAAGTACAATCCGAGGTTGATTACGAACACTTTTGTGCACCCCCTTCCGTAGAGCAAAATCCTGAAGGTCGGGGTCGCGCAAGGGTCGACATGGGTCGAGGTGGACTATCATGCGAAACCACTTTTTTCGGTCCCTACGGTGCCCCTAGATGATGAAAAGTATAATCCGAGGTTGATTACGAACACTTTTGTGCACCCCCTTCCGTAGAGCAAAATCCTGAAGGTCGGGGTTGCGCACAAGTAGACCCCCTTCCGTAGAGCAAAATCCTGAAGGTCGGGGTCGCGCAAGGGTCGACATGGGTCGAGGTGGACTATCATGCGAAACCACTTTTTTCGGTCCCTACGGTGCCCCTAGATGATGAAAAGTACAATCCGAGGTTGATTACGAACACTTTTGTGCACCCCCTTCCGTAGAGCAAAATCCTGAAGGTCGGGGTCGCACAAGTGTGCACCCCCTTCCGTAGAGCAAAATCCTGAAGGTCGGGGTCGCGCAAGGGTCGACATGGGTCGAGGTGGACTATCATGCGAAACCACTTTTTTCGGTCCCTACGGTGCCCCTAGATGATGAAAAGTACAATCCGAGGTTGATTACGAACACTTTTGTGCACCCCCTTCCGTAGAGCAAAATCCTGAAGGTCGGGGTTGCGCACAAGTAGACCCCCTTCCGTAGAGCAAAATCCTGAAGGTCGGGGTCGCGCAAGGGTCGACATGGGTCGAGGTGGACTATCATGCGAAACCACTTTTTTCGGTCCCTACGGTGCCCCTAGATGATGAAAAGTACAATCCGAGGTTGATTACGAACACTTTTGTGCACCCCCTTCCGTAGAGCAAAATCCTGAAGGTCGGGGTTGCGCACAAGTAGACCCCCTTCCGTAGAGCAAAATCCTGAAGGTCGGGGTCGCGCAAGGGTCGACATGGATCGAGGTGGACTATCATGCGAAACCACTTTTTTCGGTCCCTACGGTGCCCCTAGATGCTGAAAAGTACAATCCGAGGTTGATTACGAACACTTTTGTGCACCCCCTTCCGTAGAGCAAAATCCTGAAGGTCGGGGTCGCGCAAGGGTCGACATGGGTCGAGGTGGACTATCATGCGAAACCACTTTTTTCGGTCCCTACGGTGCCCCTAGATGATGAAAAGTACAATCCGAGGTTGATTACGAACACTTTTGTGCACCCCCTTCCGTAGAGCAAAATCCTGAAGGTCGGGGTTGCGCACAAGTAGACCCCCTTCCGTAGAGCAAAATCCTGAAGGTCGGGGTCGCGCAAGGGTCGACATGGGTCGAGGTGGACTATCATGCGAAACCACTTTTTTCGGTCCCTACGGTGCCCCTAGATGATGAAAAGTACAATCCGAGGTTGATTACGAACACTTTTGTGCACCCCCTTCCGTAGAGCAAAATCCTGAAGGTCGGGGTCGAGCAAGGCTAGACCCCTTCCGTAGAGCAAAATCCTGAAGGTCGGGGTCGCGCAAGGGTCGACATGGGTCGAGGTGGACTATCATGCGAAACCACTTTTTTCGGTCCCTACGGTGCCCCTAGATGATGAAAAGTACAATCCGAGGTTGATTACGAACACTTTTGTGCACCCCCTTCCGTAGAGCAAAATCCTGAAGGTCGGGGTTGCGCACAAGTCGACCCCCTTCCGTAGAGCAAAATCCTGAAGGTCGGGGTTGCGCACAAGTAGACCCCCTTCCGTAGAGCAAAATCCTGAAGGTCGGGGTCGCGCAAGGGTCGACATGGGTCGAGGTGGACTATCATGCGAAACCACTTTTTTCGGTCCCTACGGTGCCCCTAGATGATGAAAAGTACAATCCGAGGTTGATTACGAACACTTTTGTGCACCCCCTTCCGTAGAGCAAAATCCTGAAGGTCGGGGTCGCACAAGTGTGCACCCCCTTCCGTAGAGCAAAATCCTGAAGGTCGGGGTCGCGCAAGGGTCGACATGGGTCGAGGTGGACTATCATGCGAAACCACTTTTTTCGGTCCCTACGGTGCCCCTAGATGATGAAAAGTACAATCCGAGGTTGATTACGAACACTTTTGTGCACCCCCTTCCGTAGAGCAAAATCCTGAAGGTCGGGGTTGCGCACAAGTCGACCCCCTTCCGTAGAGCAAAATCCTGAAGGTCGGGGTCGCGCAAGGGTCGACATGGGTCGAGGTGGACTATCATGCGAAACCACTTTTTTCGGTCCCTACGGTGCCCCTAGATGATGAAAAGTACAATCCGAGGTTGATTACGAACACTTTTGTGCACCCCCTTCCGTAGAGCAAAATCCTGAAGGTCGGGGTTGCGCACAAGTCGACCCCCTTCCGTAGAGCAAAATCCTGAAGGTCGGGGTCGCGCAAGGGTCGACATGGGTCGAGGTGGACTATCATGCGAAACCACTTTTTTCGGTCCCTACGGTGCCCCTAGATGATGAAAAGTACAATCCGAGGTTGATTACGAACACTTTTGTGCACCCCCTTCCGTAGAGCAAAATCCTGAAGGTCGGGGTTGCGCACAAGTCGACCCCCTTCCGTAGAGCAAAATCCTGAAGGTCGGGGTCGCGCAAGGGTCGACATGGGTCGAGGTGGACTATCATGCGAAACCACTTTTTTCGGTCCCTACGGTGCCCCTAGATGATGAAAAGTACAATCCGAGGTTGATTACGAACACTTTTGTGCACCCCCTTCCGTAGAGCAAAATCCTGAAGGTCGGGGTCGCACAAGTGTGCACCCCCTTCCGTAGAGCAAAATCCTGAAGGTCGGGGTCGCGCAAGGGTCGACATGGGTCGAGGTGGACTATCATGCGAAACCACTTTTTTCGGTCCCTACGGTGCCCCTAGATGATGAAAAGTACAATCCGAGGTTGATTACGAACACTTTTGTGCACCCCCTTCCGTAGAGCAAAATCCTGAAAGTCGGGGTTGCGCACAAGTCGACCCCCTTCCGTAGAGCAAAATCCTGAAGGTCGGGGTTGCGCACAAGTCGACCCCCTTCCGTAGAGCAAAATCCTGAAGGTCGGGGTCGCGCAAGGGTCGACATGGGTCGAGGTGGACTATCATGCGAAACCACTTTTTTCGGTCCCTACGGTGCCCCTAGATGATGAAAAGTACAATCCGAGGTTGATTACGAACACTTTTGTGCACCCCCTTCCGTAGAGCAAAATCCTGAAGGTCGGGGTCGCACAAGGGTCGACATGGGTCGAGGTGGACTATCATGCGAAACCACTTTTTTCGGTCCCTACGGTGCCCCTAGATGATGAAAAGTACAATCCGAGGTTGATTACGAACACTTTTGTGCACCCCCTTCCGTAGAGCAAAATCCTGAAGGTCGGGGTTGCGCACAAGTCGACCCCCTTCCGTAGAGCAAAATCCTGAAGGTCGGGGTCGCGCAAGGGTCGACATGGGTCGAGGTGGACTATCATGCGAAACCACTTTTTTCGGTCCCTACGGTGCCCCTAGATGATGAAAAGTACAATCCGAGGTTGATTACGAACACTTTTGTGCACCCCCTTCCGTAGAGCAAAATCCTGAAGGTCGGGGTTGCGCACAAGTAGACCCCCTTCCGTAGAGCAAAATCCTGAAGGTCGGGGTCGCGCAAGGGTCGACATGGGTCGAGGTGGACTATCATGCGAAACCACTTTTTTCGGTCCCTACGGTGCCCCTAGATGATGAAAAGTACAATCCGAGGTTGATTACGAACACTTTTGTGCACCCCCTTCCGTAGAGCAAAATCCTGAAGGTCGGGGTCGCACAAGTGTGCACCCCCTTCCGTAGAGCAAAATCCTGAAGGTCGGGGTCGCGCAAGGGTCGACATGGGTCGAGGTGGACTATCATGCGAAACCACTTTTTTCGGTCCCTACGGTGCCCCTAGATGATGAAAAGTACAATCCGAGGTTGATTACGAACACTTTTGTGCACCCCCTTCCGTAGAGCAAAATCCTGAAGGTCGGGGTTGCGCACAAGTAGACCCCCTTCCGTAGAGCAAAATCCTGAAGGTCGGGGTCGCGCAAGGGTCGACATGGGTCGAGGTGGACTATCATGCGAAACCACTTTTTTCGGTCCCTACGGTGCCCCTAGATGATGAAAAGTACAATCCGAGGTTGATTACGAACACTTTTGTGCACCCCCTTCCGTAGAGCAAAATCCTGAAGGTCGGGGTTGCGCACAAGTCGACCCCCTTCCGTAGAGCAAAATCCTGAAGGTCGGGGTCGCGCAAGGGTCGACATGGGTCGAGGTGGACTATCATGCGAAACCACTTTTTTCGGTCCCTACGGTGCCCCTAGATGATGAAAAGTACAATCCGAGGTTGATTACGAACACTTTTGTGCACCCCCTTCCGTAGAGCAAAATCCTGAAGGTCGGGGTTGCGCACAAGTCGACCCCCTTCCGTAGAGCAAAATCCTGAAGGTCGGGGTTGCGCACAAGTAGACCCCCTTCCGTAGAGCAAAATCCTGAAGGTCGGGGTCGCGCAAGGGTCGACATGGGTCGAGGTGGACTATCATGCGAAACCACTTTTTTCGGTCCCTACGGTGCCCCTAGATGATGAAAAGTACAATCCGAGGTTGATTACGAACACTTTTGTGCACCCCCTTCCGTAGAGCAAAATCCTGAAGGTCGGGGTCGCACAAGTGTGCACCCCCTTCCGTAGAGCAAAATCCTGAAGGTCGGGGTCGCGCAAGGGTCGACATGGGTCGAGGTGGACTATCATGCGAAACCACTTTTTTCGGTCCCTACGGTGCCCCTAGATGATGAAAAGTACAATCCGAGGTTGATTACGAACACTTTTGTGCACCCCCTTCCGTAGAGCAAAATCCTGAAGGTCGGGGTTGCGCACAAGTCGACCCCCTTCCGTAGAGCAAAATCCTGAAGGTCGGGGTCGCGCAAGGGTCGACATGGGTCGAGGTGGACTATCATGCGAAACCACTTTTTTCGGTCCCTACGGTGCCCCTAGATGATGAAAAGTACAATCCGAGGTTGATTACGAACACTTTTGTGCACCCCCTTCCGTAGAGCAAAATCCTGAAGGTCGGGGTTGCGCACAAGTCGACCCCCTTCCGTAGAGCAAAATCCTGAAGGTCGGGGTCGCGCAAGGGTCGACATGGGTCGAGGTGGACTATCATGCGAAACCACTTTTTTCGGTCCCTACGGTGCCCCTAGATGATGAAAAGTACAATCCGAGGTTGATTACGAACACTTTTGTGCACCCCCTTCCGTAGAGCAAAATCCTGAAGGTCGGGGTCGCACAAGTGTGCACCCCCTTCCGTAGAGCAAAATCCTGAAGGTCGGGGTCGCGCAAGGGTCGACATGGGTCGAGGTGGACTATCATGCGAAACCACTTTTTTCGGTCCCTACGGTGCCCCTAGATGATGAAAAGTACAATCCGAGGTTGATTACGAACACTTTTGTGCACCCCCTTCCGTAGAGCAAAATCCTGAAGGTCGGGGTTGCGCACAAGTAGACCCCCTTCCGTAGAGCAAAATCCTGAAGGTCGGGGTCGCGCAAGGGTCGACATGGGTCGAGGTGGACTATCATGCGAAACCACTTTTTTCGGTCCCTACGGTGCCCTTAGATGATGAAAAGTACAATCCGAGGTTGATTACGAACACTTTTGTGCACCCCCTTCCGTAGAGCAAAATCCTGAAGGTCGGGGTTGCGCACAAGTCGACCCCCTTCCGTAGAGCAAAATCCTGAAGGTCGGGGTCGCGCAAGGGTCGACATGGGTCGAGGTGGACTATCATGCGAAACCACTTTTTTCGGTCCCTACGGTGCCCCTAGATGATGAAAAGTACAATCCGAGGTTGATTACGAACACTTTTGTGCACCCCCTTCCGTAGAGCAAAATCCTGAAGGTCGGGGTCGCGCAAGGGTCGACATGGGTCGAGGTGGACTATCATGCGAAACCACTTTTTTCGGTCCCTACGGTGCCCCTAGATGATGAAAAGTACAATCCGAGGTTGATTACGAACACTTTTGTGCACCCCCTTCCGTAGAGCAAAATCCTGAAGGTCGGGGTTGCGCACAAGTAGACCCCCTTCCGTAGAGCAAAATCCTGAAGGTCGGGGTCGCGCAAGGGTCGACATGGGTCGAGGTGGACTATCATGCGAAACCACTTTTTTCGGTCCCTACGGTGCCCCTAGATGATGAAAAGTACAATCCGAGGTTGATTACGAACACTTTTGTGCACCCCCTTCCGTAGAGCAAAATCCTGAAGGTCGGGGTTGCGCACAAGTAGACCCCCTTCCGTAGAGCAAAATCCTGAAGGTCGGGGTCGCGCAAGGGTCGACATGGGTCGAGGTGGACTATCATGCGAAACCACTTTTTTCGGTCCCTACGGTGCCCCTAGATGATGAAAAGTACAATCCGAGGTTGATTACGAACACTTTTGTGCACCCCCTTCCGTAGAGCAAAATCCTGAAGGTCGGGGTTGCGCACAAGTCGACCCCCTTCCGTAGAGCAAAATCCTGAAGGTCGGGGTCGCACAAGTGTGCACCCCCTTCCGTAGAGCAAAATCCTGAAGGTCGGGGTCGCGCAAGGGTCGACATGGGTCGAGGTGGACTATCATGCGAAACCACTTTTTTCGGTCCCTACGGTGCCCCTAGATGATGAAAAGTACAATCCGAGGATGATTACGAACACTTTTGTGCACCCCCTTCCGTAGAGCAAAATCCTGAAGGTCGGGGTTGCGCACAAGTCGACCCCCTTCCGTAGAGCAAAATCCTGAAGGTCGGGGTCGCGCAAGGGTCGACATGGGTCGAGGTGGACTATCATGCGAAACCACTTTTTTCGGTCCCTACGGTGCCCCTAGATGATGAAAAGTACAATCCGAGGTTGATTACGAACACTTTTGTGCACCCCCTTCCGTAGAGCAAAATCCTGAAGGTCGGGGTTGCGCACAAGTAGACCCCCTTCCGTAGAGCAAAATCCTGAAGGTCGGGGTCGCGCAAGGGTCGACATGGGTCGAGGTGGACTATCATGCGAAACCACTTTTTTCGGTCCCTACGGTGCCCCTAGATGATGAAAAGTACAATCCGAGGTTGATTACGAACATTTTTGTGCACCCCCTTCCGTAGAGCAAAATCCTGAAGGTCGGGGTTGCGCACAAGTAGACCCCCTTCCGTAGAGCAAAATCCTGAAGGTCGGGGTCGCGCAAGGGTCGACATGGGTCGAGGTGGACTATCATGCGAAACCACTTTTTTCGGTCCCTACGGTGCCCCTAGATGATGAAAAGTACAATCCGAGGTTGATTACGAACACTTTTGTGCACCCCCTTCCGTAGAGCAAAATCCTGAAGGTCGGGGTTGCGCACAAGTAGACCCCCTTCCGTAGAGCAAAATCCTGAAGGTCGGGGTCGCGCAAGGGTCGACATGGGTCGAGGTGGACTATCATGCGAAACCACTTTTTTCGGTCCCTACGGTGCCCCTAGATGATGAAAAGTACAATCCGAGGTTGATTACGAACATTTTTGTGCACCCCCTTCCGTAGAGCAAAATCCTGAAGGTCGGGGTTGCGCACAAGTAGACCCCCTTCCGTAGAGCAAAATCCTGAAGGTCGGGGTCGCGCAAGGGTCGACATGGGTCGAGGTGGACTATCATGCGAAACCACTTTTTTCGGTCCCTACGGTGCCCCTAGATGATGAAAAGTACAATCCGAGGTTGATTACGAACACTTTTGTGCACCCCCTTCCGTAGAGCAAAATCCTGAAGGTCGGGGTCGCGCAAGGGTCGACATGGGTCGAGGTGGACTATCATGCGAAACCACTTTTTTCGGTCCCTACGGTGCCCCTAGATGATGAAAAGTACAATCCGAGGTTGATTACGAACACTTTTGTGCACCCCCTTCCGTAGAGCAAAATCCTGAAGGTCGGGGTTGCGCACAAGTAGACCCCCTTCCGTAGAGCAAAATCCTGAAGGTCGGGGTCGCGCAAGGGTCGACATGGGTCGAGGTGGACTATCATGCGAAACCACTTTTTTCGGTCCCTACGGTGCCCCTAGATGATGAAAAGTACAATCCGAGGTTGATTACGAACACTTTTGTGCACCCCCTTCCGTAGAGCAAAATCCTGAAGGTCGGGGTTGCGCACAAGTCGACCCCCTTCCGTAGAGCAAAATCCTGAAGGTCGGGGTCGCGCAAGGGTCGACATGGGTCGAGGTGGACTATCATGCGAAACCACTTTTTTCGGTCCCTACGGTGCCCCTAGATGATGAAAAGTACAATCCGAGGTTGATTACGAACACTTTTGTGCACCCCCTTCCGTAGAGCAAAATCCTGAAGGTCGGGGTCGCGCACAAGTAGACCCCCTTCCGTAGAGCAAAATCCTGAAGGTCGGGGTCGCGCAAGGGTCGACATGGGTCGAGGTGGACTATCATGCGAAACCACTTTTTTCGGTCCCTACGGTGCCCCTAGATGATGAAAAGTACAATCCGAGGTTGATTACGAACACTTTTGTGCACCCCCTTCCGTAGAGCAAAATCCTGAAGGTCGGGGTCGCGCACAAGTAGACCCCCTTCCGTAGAGCAAAATCCTGAAGGTCGGGGTCGCGCAAGGGTCGACATGGGTCGAGGTGGACTATCATGCGAAACCACTTTTTTCGGTCCCTACGGTGCCCCTAGATGATGAAAAGTACAATCCGAGGTTGATTACGAACACTTTTGTGCACCCCCTTCCGTAGAGCAAAATCCTGAAGGTCGGGGTCGCGCACAAGTAGACCCCCTTCCGTAGAGCAAAATCCTGAAGGTCGGGGTCGCGCAAGGGTCGACATGGGTCGAGGTGGACTATCATGCGAAACCACTTTTTTCGGTCCCTACGGTGCCCCTAGATGATGAAAAGTACAATCCGAGGTTGATTACGAACACTTTTGTGCACCCCCTTCCGTAGAGCAAAATCCTGAAGGTCGGGGTCGCGCAAGGGTCGACATGGGTCGAGGTGGACTATCATGCGAAACCACTTTTTTCGGTCCCTACGGTGCCCCTAGATGATGAAAAGTACAATCCGAGGTTGATTACGAACACTTTTGTGCACCCCCTTCCGTAGAGCAAAATCCTGAAGGTCGGGGTCGCGCAAGGGTCGACATGGGTCGAGGTGGACTATCATGCGAAACCACTTTTTTCGGTCCCTACGGTGCCCCTAGATGATGAAAAGTACAATCCGAGGTTGATTACGAACACTTTTGTGCACCCCCTTCCGTAGAGCAAAATCCTGAAGGTCGGGGTTGCGCACAAGTAGACCCCCTTCCGTAGAGCAAAATCCTGAAGGTCGGGGTCGCGCAAGGGTCGACATGGGTCGAGGTGGACTATCATGCGAAACCACTTTTTTCGTTCCCTACGATGCCCTTAGATGATGAAAAGTACAATCCGAGGTTGATTACGAACACTTTTGTGCACCCCCTTCCGTAGAGCAAAATCCTGAAGGTCGGGGTCGCGCAAGGGTCGACAAGGGTCGAGGTGGACTATCATGCGAAACCACTTTTTTCGGTCCCTACGGTGCCCCTAGATGATGAAAAGTACAATCCGAGGTTGATTACGAACACTTTTGTGCACCCCCTTCCGTAGAGCAAAATCCTGAAGGTCGGGGTCGCGCAAGGGTAGACCCCTTCCGTAGAGCAAAATCCTGAAGGTCGGGGTCGCGCAAGGGTCGACATGGGTCGAGGTGGACTATCATGCGAAACCACTTTTTTCGGTCCCTACGGTGCCCCTAGATGATGAAAAGTACAATCCGAGGTTGATTACGAACACTTTTGTGCACCCCCTTCCGTAGAGCAAAATCCTGAAGGTCGGGGTCGCGCAAGGGTCGACATGGGTCGAGGTGGACTATCATGCGAAACCACTTTTTTCGGTCCCTACGGTGCCCCTAGATGATGAAAAGTACAATCCGAGGTTGATTACGAACACTTTTGTGCACCCCCTTCCGTAGAGCAAAATCCTGAAGGTCGGGGTTGCGCACAAGTCGACCCCCTTCCGTAGAGCAAAATCCTGAAGGTCGGGGTCGCGCAAGGGTCGACATGGGTCGAGGTGGACTATCATGCGAAACCACTTTTTTCGGTCCCTACGGTGCCCCTAGATGATGAAAAGTACAATCCGAGGTTGATTACGAACACTTTTGTGCACCCCCTTCCGTAGAGCAAAATCCTGAAGGTCGGGGTTGCGCACAAGTAGACCCCCTTCCGTAGAGCAAAATCCTGAAGGTCGGGGTCGCGCAAGGGTCGACATGGGTCGAGGTGGACTATCATGCGAAACCACTTTTTTCGGTCCCTACGGTGCCCCTAGATGATGAAAAGTACAATCCGAGGTTGATTACGAACACTTTTGTGCACCCCCTTCCGTAGAGCAAAATCCTGAAGGTCGGGGTCGCACAAGTGTGCACCCCCTTCCGTAGAGCAAAATCCTGAAGGTCGGGGTCGCGCAATGGTCGACATGGGTCGAGGTGGACTATCATGCGAAACCACTTTTTTCGGTCCCTACGGTGCCCCTAGATGATGAAAAGTACAATCCGAGGTTGATTACGAACACTTTTGTGCACCCCCAAAAATGGCCAAAATCCTGAAGGTCGGGTTCTCGGGGCGGTCGAGGCCCTCTGACGTGCACGAAAAACCGGTACCCACGCCGAGCTTCAGAATTTGGTCTCCAGAGACTAAGTCCCAACCGAAACTGGCAACCCACAAAAGTGTACCAAGGAGTGGTCGGATCGAGTTACAGTGTTCGAGAGTATTGACGAGGATGGTTATACGCAACTTTTTGCTTAAGGTGTCCAAGACCGTCAGACCCTTACTTACGGAGATATAAGACACGTGCGTGGTTGCTCGTGCCGAGCTTCAGAAATGTTGCTCCAGAGACTAAGTCCCAGAAAACCTTCCGACCCCAAAAACTCCCAGAAGGAGGCGTCGGATCGTTTCGCGATGTTCTAGCGAAATGTTCAGCTCGACGGAATGCAACTTTTACCTAAAGGGGTCCAAGACCGTCAGACGCTTAGGTACGGAGATACGGGCATGGGTCGGTTTTCCCCATACAAAATACCCCATGGAAAACTGCAAAACCCCAAAACAGGTCGAAGGAGTGGTCGGATCGTTTCGTGGTGTTCTAGTGAAATGTTCCATTCGATAGGGCGCAACTTTTTGCTAAAGGCGTCCAAGACCGTCAGACACTTACTTACGGAGATATAAGACACGTGCGTGGTTGCTCGTGCCGAGCTTCAGAAATGTTGCTCCAGAGACTAAGTCCCAGAAAACCTTCCGACCCCAAAAACTCCCAGAAGGAGGCGTCGGATCGTTTCGCGATGTTCTAGCGAAATGTTCAGCTCGACGGTATGCAACTTTTACCTAAAGGGGTCCAAGACCGTCAGACGCTTAGGTACGGAGATACGGGCATGGGTCGGTTTTCCCCATACAAAATACCCAATGGAAAACTGCAAAACCCCAAAACAGGTCGAAGGAGTGGTCGGATCGTTTCGTGGTGTTCTAGTGAAATGTTCCATTCGATAGGGCGCAACTTTTTGCTAAAGGTGTCCAAGACCGTCAGACCCTTACTTACGGAGATATAAGACACGTGCGTGGTTGCTCGTGCCGAGCTTCAGAAATGTTGCTCCAGAGACTAAGTCCCAGAAAACCTTCCGACCCCAAAAACTCCCAGAAGGAGGCGTCGGATCGTTTCGCGATGTTCTAGTGAAATGTTCAGCTCGACGAAATGCAACTTTTACCTAAAGGGGTCCAAGACCGTCAGACGCTTAGGTACGGAAGTACGGGCATGGGTCGGTTTTCCCCATACAAAATACCCCATGGAAAACTGCAAAACCCCAAAACAGGTCGAAGGAGTGGTCGGATCGTTTCGTGGTGTTCTAGTGAAATGTTCCATTCGATAGGGCGCAACTTTTTGCTAAAGGTGTCCAAGACCGTCAGACCCTTACTTACGGAGATATAAGACACGTGCGTGGTTGCTCGTGCCGAGCTTCAGAAATGTTGCTCCAGAGACTAAGTCCCAGAAAACCTTCCGACCCCAAAAACTCCCAGAAGGAGTCGTCGGATCGTTTCGCGATGTTCTAGTGAAATGTTCAGCTCGACGAAATGCAACTTTTACCTAAAGGGCTCCAAGACCGTCAGACGCTTAGGTACGGAGATACGGGCATGGGTCGGTTTTCCCCATACAAAATACCCCATGGAAAACTGCAAAACCCCAAAACAGGTCGAAGGAGTGGTCGGATCGTTTCGCGATGTTCTACTGACTTTTTAGGCTTACCGAGACACAACTTTCCGCAGAAGGGTGCAAAACTGTCAGACTCATAGTTTCGGAGATACAAGCATGGGTCATGTTTGCTCGTGCCGAGCTTCAGAATTTTCCATGGCCAAAAAGCCCTAGAATTTGACATTTCACTATTATAGGGAGGTATGGTTGTACTGAGTCGTCATAGAAAGTTTAGCCTCCTCATGTAAACTGACGATTCGATATCAGGGAGGTCGGGAGTTGTCGAAAAGAGACCCTAGGACCTAATACTAGACCCATGTAGTGGCAAGGTGTTTCGGCCCGTGGGTGACGGTTGTATGAAATTTGGGTGACGGGAACTACGACTGGTTCTGGTACCGGGAAGGTGTGTCCTGGTGTCCGGAGGCGTTTTAACGGTAGCTGGGCGGTCGGAACGGTGACCTAGGGTGGTTTTGGGTTAAATCACCTACCACCACCGATGGTCAACCAGAGGCTAGTGGTACATGGAAAACACCCTGGGAAGGTGTCCCAGGGCTCGGAGTAGTAGTAACAAGGGATGCCGCTGTCTCTAGGTCGCGGAACCACTGTGCTTGCCTGCAACACAGTCCTAGGGAGAGCGGCCGAAAGGTTCCGCACGGTGACTTGCACCCACCGGGAAAGGGGTCAAGTAGCCAAGAGGTGTCCAACCAAGGGTTAGTGGTACATGGAAAACACCCTGGGAAGCTGTCCCAGGGCACGGAGTAGAGTGACTTGCACCCACCGGGAATCAACCGGCCCTCCACACGGGGGTCATCACGCGTGTGCGTAAGGTACCTGCAGCAGGTGCAGGTGCCTGGGTGCGTGCCATGGTGATGATGGTACCACCTAGTCGGGAGTGTGCGGGAGTCACACACCGGCTGCGCGCCACCTGTGGGAGCTTGCTCCTGCAAGGTGCCGCAAGTCGCTTGGGTAAGGCGACGCTGCACACACGTGGTGTGCTATGTGCAGAAGGGTGTGCTGCTGTGGTGTGTCCTAGTGGGTGGTGTGCTTGTGCCTCAGACATGGGGTGCATGTGCGCTACTGGCTGGGGTGCACCATAGCTACCCGAATGGAGCGATAGAGAGGAGGTGAGCTTTAGCGGGTCAAGTCCATTGGGCTTGATCCGCGAAAAGCACCAAGTCCCGAAAGTCGAAGCCCGAGTTGCTATGGTGTGCGAAAAGCTGCATTTAATGTTGAAAAAAAGTACAAGTCCCAAAACTTGACTTCCCGAAAAATTTCAACTAGTTGCATAGCACCAGGCGTACACACGGAGGAGATTGTTGCGAGACGAACACGCTGTTGGAAGACAACCGAATGCACGCGGGATTGCTCACGGAGCAAGCGCAAGCACGCGAAACAGCTTGCACGGGTGATGGACCACATTGGACGAGTGACGGTTACCGGTTACCAGTGGGTTAGCCATGTTGTAACGGGCTAAGAGGCCTGTTAAGCCAGAGTGTACGGAGTTCAGATGGCTAGGTGCGCACGCAGGCATCGAGGTTTTGATGGTTTGCGCAGAGTTGTAGCACGGCAGAGAGCGCGCCGGAGCAGTTTCAGTCCAATCGGACGATGCGCGGGTGTTTTACAGAACATTGAAAGTTGTATGGAAGAAAACCCCTGGCAGTATGCAATATATGGGAAAACACGAAATACTCTCGGATGGAGGTGTCTGAGAAGTTTGGCGTATATGGACGAAAGTTAGCCACGGTGGTGTTCTAACATCGGTACTTGGGACGCAAAAGCGTCGGACGCATGGTTTCGAGGCAATGTGCGAAAAACGGGCCAAAACGGTGCACGAACAAAGGGGCACGCGCTATATCTGGCAGAAGGAGAACTCTGCGAGGTGTTGTGTGTATGGACGAAAAGTAGGCATTACGGAGTTGAGCAAACGCGCCGAAGACCGCAACTCGATATCTCCAACCGGCTGGTCGGTAGAGCGATTCCCAACACCCCATAGACACCGCAATGGGTGAAAATCGGCTAAGTCCCAATATGTACCTTCAGAGGGGCATATCTCGAAAACTACTCGTCAGATCGGGGCCAAATTTACAGAGAAGACACATGTCGAGGAGTTGTTTCGGATGAGCGATAGTGGTTTTTGGGTGAAAATGTACCCCTAAACCTTGTACAGAGAGGACCCCTTCCGTAGAGCAAAATCCTGAAGGTCGGGGTCGCGCAAGGGTCGACATGGGTCGAGGTGGACTATCATGCGAAACCACTTTTTTCGGTCCCTACGGTGCCCCTAGATGATGAAAAGTACAATCCGAGGTTGATTACGAACACTTTTGTGCACCCCCTTCCGTAGAGCAAAATCCTGAAGGTCGGGGTTGCGCACAAGTCGACCCCCTTCCGTAGAGCAAAATCCTGAAGGTCGGGGTCGCGCAAGGGTCGACATGGGTCGAGGTGGACTATCATGCGAAACCACTTTTTTCGGTCCCTACGGTGCCCCTAGATGATGAAAAGTACAATCCGAGGTTGATTACGAACACTTTTGTGCACCCCCTTCCGTAGAGCAAAATCCTGAAGGTCGGGGTTGCGCACAAGTCGACCCCCTTCCGTAGAGCAAAATCCTGAAGGTCGGGGTCGCGCAAGGGTCGACATGGGTCGAGGTGGACTATCATGCGAAACCACTTTTTTCGGTCCCTACGGTGCCCCTAGATGATGAAAAGTACAATCCGAGGTTGATTACGAACACTTTTGTGCACCCCCTTCCGTAGAGCAAAATCCTGAAGGTCGGGGTTGCGCACAAGTCGACCCCCTTCCGTAGAGCAAAATCCTGAAGGTCGGGGTCGCGCAAGGGTCGACATGGGTCGAGGTGGACTATCATGCGAAACCACTTTTTTCGGTCCCTACGGTGCCCCTAGATGATGAAAAGTACAATCCGAGGTTGATTACGAACACTTTTGTGCACCCCCTTCCGTAGAGCAAAATCCTGAAGGTCGGGGTTGCGCACAAGTCGACCCCCTTCCGTAGAGCAAAATCCTGAAGGTCGGGGTCGCGCAAGGGTCGACATGGGTCGAGGTGGACTATCATGCGAAACCACTTTTTTCGGTCCCTACGGTGCCCCTAGATGATGAAAAGTACAATCCGAGGTTGATTACGAACACTTTTGTGCACCCCCTTCCGTAGAGCAAAATCCTGAAGGTCGGGGTTGCGCACAAGTAGACCCCCTTCCGTAGAGCAAAATCCTGAAGGTCGGGGTCGCGCAAGGGTCGACATGGGTCGAGGTGGACTATCATGCGAAACCACTTTTTTCGGTCCCTACGGTGCCCCTAGATGATGAAAAGTACAATCCGAGGTTGATTACGAACACTTTTGTGCACCCCCTTCCGTAGAGCAAAATCCTGAAGGTCGGGGTTGCGCACAAGTCGACCCCCTTCCGTAGAGCAAAATCCTGAAGGTCGGGGTCGCGCAAGGGTCGACATGGGTCGAGGTGGACTATCATGCGAAACCACTTTTTTCGGTCCCTACGGTGCCCCTAGATGATGAAAAGTACAATCCGAGGTTGATTACGAACACTTTTGTGCACCCCCTTCCGTAGAGCAAAATCCTGAAGGTCGGGGTTGCGCACAAGTCGACCCCCTTCCGTAGAGCAAAATCCTGAAGGTCGGGGTCGCGCAAGGGTCGACATGGGTCGAGGTGGACTATCATGCGAAACCACTTTTTTCGGTCCCTACGGTGCCCCTAGATGATGAAAAGTACAATCCGAGGTTGATTACGAACACTTTTGTGCACCCCCTTCCGTAGAGCAAAATCCTGAAGGTCGGGGTTGCGCACAAGTCGACCCCCTTCCGTAGAGCAAAATCCTGAAGGTCGGGGTCGCGCAAGGGTCGACATGGGTCGAGGTGGACTATCATGCGAAACCACTTTTTTCGGTCCCTACGGTGCCCCTAGATGATGAAAAGTACAATCCGAGGTTGATTACGAACACTTTTGTGCACCCCCTTCCGTAGAGCAAAATCCTGAAGGTCGGGGTTGCGCACAAGTCGACCCCCTTCCGTAGAGCAAAATCCTGAAGGTCGGGGTCGCGCAAGGGTCGACATGGGTCGAGGTGGACTATCATGCGAAACCACTTTTTTCGGTCCCTACGGTGCCCCTAGATGATGAAAAGTACAATCCGAGGTTGATTACGAACACTTTTGTGCACCCCCTTCCGTAGAGCAAAATCCTGAAGGTCGGGGTTGCGCACAAGTAGACCCCCTTCCGTAGAGCAAAATCCTGAAGGTCGGGGTCGCGCAAGGGTCGACATGGGTCGAGGTGGACTATCATGCGAAACCACTTTTTTCGGTCCCTACGGTGCCCCTAGATGATGAAAAGTACAATCCGAGGTTGATTACGAACACTTTTGTGCACCCCCTTCCGTAGAGCAAAATCCTGAAGGTCGGGGTTGCGCACAAGTAGACCCCCTTCCGTAGAGCAAAATCCTGAAGGTCGGGGTCGCGCAAGGGTCGACATGGGTCGAGGTGGACTATCATGCGAAACCACTTTTTTCGGTCCCTACGGTGCCCCTAGATGATGAAAAGTACAATCCGAGGTTGATTACGAACACTTTTGTGCACCCCCTTCCGTAGAGCAAAATCCTGAAGGTCGGGGTCGCGCAAGGGTCGACATGGGTCGAGGTGGACTATCATGCGAAACCACTTTTTTCGGTCCCTACGGTGCCCCTAGATGATGAAAAGTACTATCCGAGGTTGATTACGAACACTTTTGTGCACCCCCTTCCGTAGAGCAAAATCCTGAAGGTCGGGGTCGCGCAAGGGTCGACATGGGTCGAGGTGGACTATCATGCGAAACCACTTTTTTCGGTCCCTACGGTGCCCCTAGATGATGAAAAGTACAATCCGAGGTTGATTACGAACACTTTTGTGCACCCCCTTCCGTAGAGCAAAATCCTGAAGGTCGGGGTTGCGCACAAGTAGACCCCCTTCCGTAGAGCAAAATCCTGAAGGTCGGGGTTGCGCACAAGTAGACCCCCTTCCGTAGAGCAAAATCCTGAAGGTCGGGGTCGCGCACAAGTGTGCACCCCCTTCCGTAGAGCAAAATCCTGAAGGTCGGGGTCGCGCAAGGGTCGACATGGGTCGAGGTGGACTATCATGCGAAACCACTTTTTTCGGTCCCTACGGTGCCCCTAGATGATGAAAAGTACAATCCGAGGTTGATTACGAACACTTTTGTGCACCCCCTTCCGTAGAGCAAAATCCTGAAGGTCGGGGTCGCGCAAGGGTCGACATGGGTCGAGGTGGACTATCATGCGAAACCACTTTTTTCGGTCCCTACGGTGCCCCTAGATGATGAAAAGTACAATCCGAGGTTGATTACGAACACTTTTGTGCACCCCCTTCCGTAGAGCAAAATCCTGAAGGTCGGGGTCGCGCAAGGGTCGACATGGGTCGAGGTGGACTATCATGCGAAACCACTTTTTTCGGTCCCTACGGTGCCCCTAGATGATGAAAAGTACAATCCGAGGTTGATTACGAACACTTTTGTGCACCCCCTTCCGTAGAGCAAAATCCTGAAGGTCGGGGTTGCGTAAAAGTAGACCCCCTTCCGTAGAGCAAAATCCTGAAGGTCGGGGTTGCGCACAAGTAGACCCCCTTCCGTAGAGCAAAATCCTGAAGGTCGGGGTCGCGCAAGGGTCGACATGGGTCGAGGTGGACTATCATGCGAAACCACTTTTTTCGGTCCCTACGGTGCCCCTAGATGATGAAAAGTACAATCCGAGGTTGATTACGAACACTTTTGTGCACCCCCTTCCGTAGAGCAAAATCCTGAAGGTCGGGGTCGCGCAAGGGTCGACATGGGTCGAGGTGGACTATCATGCGAAACCACTTTTTTCGGTCCCTACGGTGCCCCTAGATGATGAAAAGTACAATCCGAGGTTGATTACGAACACTTTTGTGCACCCCCTTTCGTAGAGCAAAATCCTGAAGGTCGGGGTCGCGCAAGGGTCGACATGGGTCGAGGTGGACTATCATGCGAAACCACTTTTTTCGGTCCCTACGGTGCCCCTAGATGATGAAAAGTACAATCCGAGGTTGATTACGAACACTTTTGTGCACCCCCTTCCGTAGAGCGAAATCCTGAAGGTCGGGGTTGCGCACAAGTAGACCCCCTTCCGTAGAGCAAAATCCTGAAGGTCGGGGTCGCGCAAGGGTCGACATGGGTCGAGGTGGACTATCATGCGAAACCACTTTTTTCGGTCCCTACGGTGCCCCTAGATGATGAAAAGTACAATCCGAGGTTGATTACGAACACTTTTGTGCACCCCCTTCCGTAGAGCAAAATCCTGAAGGTCGGGGTTGCGCACAAGTCGACCCCCTTCCGTAGAGCAAAATCCTGAAGGTCGGGGTCGCGCAAGTGTGCACCCCCTTCCGTAGAGCAAAATCCTGAAGGTCGGGGTCGCGCAAGGGTCGACATTGGTCGAGGTGGACTATCATGCGAAACCACTTTTTTCGGTCCCTACGGTGCCCCTAGATGATGAAAAGTACAATCCGAGGTTGATTACGAACACTTTTGTGCACCCCCTTCCGTAGAGCAAAATCCTGAAGGTCGGGGTTGCGCACAAGTAGACCCCCTTCCGTAGAGCAAAATCCTGAAGGTCGGGGTCGCGCAAGGGTCGACATGGGTCGAGGTGGACTATCATGCGAAACCACTTTTTTCGGTCCCTACGGTGCCCCTAGATGATGAAAAGTACAATCCGAGGTTGATTACGAACACTTTTGTGCACCCCCAAAAATGGCCAAAATCCTGAAGGTCCGGGTTCTCGGGGCGGTCGAGGCCCTCGGACGTGCACGAAAAGTCGGTACCCACGCCGAGCTTCAGAATTTGGTCTCCAGAGACTAAGTCCCAACCGAAACTGGTAACCCACAAAAGTGTACCAAGGAGTGGTCGGATCGAGTTACAGTGTTCGAGAGTATTGACGAGGATGGTTATACGCAACTTTTTGCTAAAGGTGTCCAAGACCGTCAGACCCTTACTTACGGAGATATAAGACACGTGCGTGGTTGCTCGTGCCGAGCTTCAGAAATGTTGCTCCAGAGACTAAGTCCCAGAAAACCTTCGGACCCCAAAAACTCCCAGAAGGAGTCGTCGGATCGTTTCGCGATGTTCTAGTGAAATGTTCAGCTCGACGGAATGCAACTTTTACCTAAAGGGGTCCAAGACCGTCAGACGCTTAGGTACGGAGATACGGGCATGGGTCGGTTTTCCCCATACAAAATACCCCATGGAAAACTGCAAAACCCCAAAACAGGTCGAAGGAGTGGTCGGATCGTTTCGTGGTGTTCTAGTGAAATGTTCCATTCGATAAGACGCAACTTTTTGCTAAAGGTGTCCAAGACCGTCAGACCCTTACTTACGGAGATATAAGACACGTGCGTGGTTGCCCGTGCCGAGCTTCAGAAATGTTGCTCCAGAGACTAAGTCCCAGAAAACCTTCCGACCCCAAAAACTCCCAGAAGGAGGCGTCGGATCGTTTCGCGATGTTCTAGCGAAATGTTCAGCTCGACGGAATGCAACTTTTACCTAAAGGGGTCCAAGACCGTCAGACGCTTAGGTACGGAGATACGGGCATGGGTCGGTTTTCCCCATACAAAATACCCCATGGAAAACTGCAAAACCCCAAAACAGGTCGAAGGAGTGGTCGGATCGTTTCGTGGTGTTCTAGTGAAATGTTCCATTCGATAGGGCGCAACTTTTTGCTAAAGGCGTCCAAGACCGTCAGACACTTACTTACGGAGATATAAGACACGTGCGTGGTTGCTCGTGCCGAGCTTCAGAAATGTTGCTCCAGAGACTAAGTCCCAGAAAACCTTCCGACCCCAAAAACTCCCAGAAGGAGGCGTCGGATCGTTTCGCGATGTTCTAGCGAAATGTTCAGCTCGACGGTATGCAACTTTTACCTAAAGGGGTCCAAGACCGTCAGACGCTTAGGTACGGAGATACGGGCATGGGTCGGTTTTCCCCATACAAAATACCCAATGGAAAACTGCAAAACCCCAAAACAGGTCGAAGGAGTGGTCGGATCGTTTCGTGGTGTTCTAGTGAAATGTTCCATTCGATAGGGCGCAACTTTTTGCTAAAGGTGTCCAAGACCGTCAGACCCTTACTTACGGAGATATAAGACACGTGCGTGGTTGCTCGTGCCGAGCTTCAGAAATGTTGCTCCAGAGACTAAGTCCCAGAAAACCTTCCGACCCCAAAAACTCCCAGAAGGAGGCGTCGGATCGTTTCGCGATGTTCTAGTGAAATGTTCAGCTCGACGAAATGCAACTTTTACCTAAAGGGGTCCAAGACCGTCAGACGCTTAGGTACGGAAGTACGGGCATGGGTCGGTTTTCCCCATACAAAATACCCCATGGAAAACTGCAAAACCCCAAAACAGGTCGAAGGAGTGGTCGGATCGTTTCGTGGTGTTCTAGTGAAATGTTCCATTCGATAGGGCGCAACTTTTTGCTAAAGGTGTCCAAGACCGTCAGACCCTTACTTACGGAGATATAAGACACGTGCGTGGTTGCTCGTGCCGAGCTTCAGAAATGTTGCTCCAGAGACTAAGTCCCAGAAAACCTTCCGACCCCAAAAACTCCCAGAAGGAGTCGTCGGATCGTTTCGCGATGTTCTAGTGAAATGTTCAGCTCGACGAAATGCAACTTTTACCTAAAGGGCTCCAAGACCGTCAGACGCTTAGGTACGGAGATACGGGCATGGGTCGGTTTTCCCCATACAAAATACCCCATGGAAAACTGCAAAACCCCAAAACAGGTCGAAGGAGTGGTCGGATCGTTTCGCGATGTTCTACTGACTTTTTAGGCTTACCGAGACACAACTTTCCGCAGAAGGGTGCAAAACTGTCAGACTCATAGTTTCGGAGATACAAGCATGGGTCATGTTTGCTCGTGCCGAGCTTCAGAATTTTCCATGGCCAAAAAGCCCTAGAATTTGACATTTCACTATTATAGGGAGGTATGGTTGTACTGAGTCGTCATAGAAAGTTTAGCCTCCTCATGTAAACTGACGATTCGATATCAGGGAGGTCGGGAGTTGTCGAAAAGAGACCCTAGGACCTAATACTAGACCCATGTAGTGGCAAGGTGTTTCGGCCCGTGGGTGACGGTTGTATGAAATTTGGGTGACGGGAACTACGACTGGTTCTGGTACCGGGAAGGTGTGTCCTGGTGTCCGGAGGCGTTTTAACGGTAGCTGGGCGGTCGGAACGGTGACCTAGGGTGGTTTTGGGTTAAATCACCTACCACCACCGATGGTCAACCAGAGGCTAGTGGTACATGGAAAACACCCTGGGAAGGTGTCCCAGGGCTCGGAGTAGTAGTAACAAGGGATGCCGCTGTCTCTAGGTCGCGGAACCACTGTGCTTGCCTGCAACACAGTCCTAGGGAGAGCGGCCGAAAGGTTCCGCACGGTGACTTGCACCCACCGGGAAAGGGGTCAAGTAGCCAAGAGGTGTCCAACCAAGGGTTAGTGGTACATGGAAAACACCCTGGGAAGCTGTCCCAGGGCACGGAGTAGAGTGACTTGCACCCACCGGGAATCAACCGGCCCTCCACACGGGGGTCATCACGCGTGTGCGTAAGGTACCTGCAGCAGGTGCAGGTGCCTGGGTGCGTGCCATGGTGATGATGGTACCACCTAGTCGGGAGTGTGCGGGAGTCACACACCGGCTGCGCGCCACCTGTGGGAGCTTGCTCCTGCAAGGTGCCGCAAGTCGCTTGGGTAAGGCGACGCTGCACACACGTGGTGTGCTATGTGCAGAAGGGTGTGCTGCTGTGGTGTGTCCTAGTGGGTGGTGTGCTTGTGCCTCAGACATGGGGTGCATGTGCGCTACTGGCTGGGGTGCACCATAGCTACCCGAATGGAGCGATAGAGAGGAGGTGAGCTTTAGCGGGTCAAGTCCATTGGGCTTGATCCGCGAAAAGCACCAAGTCCCGAAAGTCGAAGCCCGAGTTGCTATGGTGTGCGAAAAGCTGCATTTAATGTTGAAAAAAAGTACAAGTCCCAAAACTTGACTTCCCGAAAAATTTCAACTTGTTGCATAGCACCAGGCGTACACACGGAGGAGATTGTTGCGAGACGAACACGCTGTTGGAAGACAACCGAATGCACGCGGGATTGCTCACGGAGCAAGCGCAAGCACGCGAAACAGCTTGCACGGGTGATGGACCACATTGGACGAGTGACGGTTACCGGTTACCAGTGGGTTAGCCATGTTGTAACGGGCTAAGAGGCCTGTTAAGCCAGAGTGTACGGAGTTCAGATGGCTAGGTGCGCACGCAGGCATCGAGGTTTTGATGGTTTGCGCAGAGTTGTAGCACGGCAGAGAGCGCGCCGGAGCAGTTTCAGTCCAATCGGACGATGCGCGGGTGTTTTACAGAACATTGAAAGTTGTATGGAAGAAAACCCCTGGCAGTATGCAATATATGGGAAAACACGAAATACTCTCGGATGGAGGTGTCTGAGAAGTTTGGCGTATATGGACGAAAGTTAGCCACGGTGGTGTTCTAACATCGGTACTTGGGACGCAAAAGCGTCGGACGCATGGTTTCGAGGCAATGTGCGAAAAACGGGCCAAAACGGTGCACGAACAAAGGGGCACGCGCTATATCTGGCAGAAGGAGAACTCTGCGAGGTGTTGTGTGTATGGACGAAAAGTAGGCATTACGGAGTTGAGCAAACGCGCCGAAGACCGCAACTCGATATCTCCAACCGGCTGGTCGGTAGAGCGATTCCCAACACCCCATAGACACCGCAATGGGTGAAAATCGGCTAAGTCCCAATATGTACCTTCAGAGGGGCATATCTCGAAAACTACTCGTCAGATCGGGGCCAAATTTACAGAGAAGACACATGTCGAGGAGTTGTTTCGGATGAGCGATAGTGGTTTTTGGGTGAAAATGTACCCCTAAACCTTGTACAGAGAGGACCCCTTCCGTAGAGCAAAATCCTGAAGGTCGGGGTCGCGCAAGGGTCGACATGGGTCGAGGTGGACTATCATGCGAAACCACTTTTTTCGGTCCCTACGGTGCCCCTAGATGATGAAAAGTACAATCCGAGGTTGATTACGAACACTTTTGTGCACCCCCTTCCGTAGAGCAAAATCCTGAAGGTCGGGGTTGCGCACAAGTCGACCCCCTTCCGTAGAGCAAAATCCTGAAGGTCGGGGTCGCGCAAGGGTCGACATGGGTCGAGGTGGACTATCATGCGAAACCACTTTTTTCGGTCCCTACGGTGCCCCTAGATGATGAAAAGTACAATCCGAGGTTGATTACGAACACTTTTGTGCACCCCCTTCCGTAGAGCAAAATCCTGAAGGTCGGGGTTGCGCACAAGTCGACCCCCTTCCGTAGAGCAAAATCCTGAATGTCGGGGTCGCGCAAGGGTCGACATGGGTCGAGGTGGACTATCATGCGAAACCACTTTTTTCGGTCCCTACGGTGCCCCTAGATGATGAAAAGTACAATCCGAGGTTGATTACGAACACTTTTGTGCACCCCCTTCCGTAGAGCAAAATCCTGAAGGTCGGGGTTGCGCACAAGTCGACCCCCTTCCGTAGAGCAAAATCCTGAAGGTCGGGGTCGCGCAAGGGTCGACATGGGTCGAGGTGGACTATCATGCGAAACCACTTTTTTCGGTCCCTACGGTGCCCCTAGATGATGAAAAGTACAATCCGAGGTTGATTACGAACACTTTTGTGCACCCCCTTCCGTAGAGCAAAATCCTGAAGGTCGGGGTTGCGCACAAGTCGACCCCCTTCCGTAGAGCAAAATCCTGAAGGTCGGGGTCGCGCAAGGGTCGACATGGGTCGAGGTGGACTATCATGCGAAACCACTTTTTTCGGTCCCTACGGTGCCCCTAGATGATGAAAAGTACAATCCGAGGTTGATTACGAACACTTTTGTGCACCCCCTTCCGTAGAGCAAAATCCTGAAGGTCGGGGTTGCGCACAAGTAGACCCCCTTCCGTAGAGCAAAATCCTGAAGGTCGGGGTCGCGCAAGGGTCGACATGGGTCGAGGTGGACTATCATGCGAAACCACTTTTTTCGGTCCCTACGGTGCCCCTAGATGATGAAAAGTACAATCCGAGGTTGATTACGAACACTTTTGTGCACCCCCTTCCGTAGAGCAAAATCCTGAAGGTCGGGGTTGCGCACAAGTCGACCCCCTTCCGTAGAGCAAAATCCTGAAGGTCGGGGTCGCGCAAGGGTCGACATGGGTCGAGGTGGACTATCATGCGAAACCACTTTTTTCGGTCCCTACGGTGCCCCTAGATGATGAAAAGTACAATCCGAGGTTGATTACGAACACTTTTGTGCACCCCCTTCCGTAGAGCAAAATCCTGAAGGTCGGGGTTGCGCACAAGTCGACCCCCTTCCGTAGAGCAAAATCCTGAAGGTCGGGGTCGCGCAAGGGTCGACATGGGTCGAGGTGGACTATCATGCGAAACCACTTTTTTCGGTCCCTACGGTGCCCCTAGATGATGAAAAGTACAATCCGAGGTTGATTACGAACACTTTTGTGCACCCCCTTCCGTAGAGCAAAATCCTGAAGGTCGGGGTTGCGCACAAGTCGACCCCCTTCCGTAGAGCAAAATCCTGAAGGTCGGGGTCGCGCAAGGGTCGACATGGGTCGAGGTGGACTATCATGCGAAACCACTTTTTTCGGTCCCTACGGTGCCCCTAGATGATGAAAAGTACAATCCGAGGTTGATTACGAACACTTTTGTGCACCCCCTTCCGTAGAGCAAAATCCTGAAGGTCGGGGTTGCGCACAAGTCGACCCCCTTCCGTAGAGCAAAATCCTGAAGGTCGGGGTCGCGCAAGGGTCGACATGGGTCGAGGTGGACTATCATGCGAAACCACTTTTTTCGGTCCCTACGGTGCCCCTAGATGATGAAAAGTACAATCCGAGGTTGATTACGAACACTTTTGTGCACCCCCTTCCGTAGAGCAAAATCCTGAAGGTCGGGGTTGCGCACAAGTAGACCCCCTTCCGTAGAGCAAAATCCTGAAGGTCGGGGTCGCGCAAGGGTCGACATGGGTCGAGGTGGACTATCATGCGAAACCACTTTTTTCGGTCCCTACGGTGCCCCTAGATGATGAAAAGTACAATCCGAGGTTGATTACGAACACTTTTGTGCACCCCCTTCCGTAGAGCAAAATCCTGAAGGTCGGGGTTGCGCACAAGTAGACCCCCTTCCGTAGAGCAAAATCCTGAAGGTCGGGGTCGCGCAAGGGTCGACATGGGTCGAGGTGGACTATCATGCGAAACCACTTTTTTCGGTCCCTACGGTGCCCCTAGATGATGAAAAGTACAATCCGAGGTTGATTACGAACACTTTTGTGCACCCCCTTCCGTAGAGCAAAATCCTGAAGGTCGGGGTCGCGCAAGGGTCGACATGGGTCGAGGTGGACTATCATGCGAAACCACTTTTTTCGGTCCCTACGGTGCCCCTAGATGATGAAAAGTACTATCCGAGGTTGATTACGAACACTTTTGTGCACCCCCTTCCGTAGAGCAAAATCCTGAAGGTCGGGGTCGCGCAAGGGTCGACATGGGTCGAGGTGGACTATCATGCGAAACCACTTTTTTCGGTCCCTACGGTGCCCCTAGATGATGAAAAGTACAATCCGAGGTTGATTACGAACACTTTTGTGCACCCCCTTCCGTAGAGCAAAATCCTGAAGGTCGGGGTTGCGCACAAGTCGACCCCCTTCCGTAGAGCAAAATCCTGAAGGTCGGGGTCGCGCAAGGGTCGACATGGGTCGAGGTGGACTATCATGCGAAACCACTTTTTTCGGTCCCTACGGTGCCCCTAGATGATGAAAAGTACAATCCGAGGTTGATTACGAACACTTTTGTGCACCCCCTTCCGTAGAGCAAAATCCTGAAGGTCGGGGTCGCGCACAAGTAGACCCCCTTCCGTAGAGCAAAATCCTGAAGGTCGGGGTCGCGCAAGGGTCGACATGGGTCGAGGTGGACTATCATGCGAGACCACTTTTTTCGGTCCCTACGGTGCCCCTAGATGATGAAAAGTACAATCCGAGGTTGATTACGAACACTTTTGTGCACCCCCTTCCGTAGAGCAAAATCCTGAAGGTCGGGGTTGCGCACAAGTAGACCCCCTTCCGTAGAGCAAAATCCTGAAGGTCGGGGTCGCGCAAGGGTCGACATGGGTCGAGGTGGACTATCATGCGAAACCACTTTTTTCGGTCCCTACGGTGCCCCTAGATGATGAAAAGTACAATCCGAGGTTGATTACGAACACTTTTGTGCACCCCCTTCCGTAGAGCAAAATCCTGAAGGTCGGGGTCGCGCACAAGTAGACCCCCTTCCGTAGAGCAAAATCCTGAAGGTCGGGGTCGCGCAAGGGTCGACATGGGTCGAGGTGGACTATCATGCGAAACCACTTTTTTCGGTCCCTACGGTGCCCCTAGATGATGAAAAGTACAATCCGAGGTTGATTACGAACACTTTTGTGCACCCCCTTCCGTAGAGCAAAATCCTGAAGGTCGGGGTCGCGCAAGGGTCGACATGGGTCGAGGTGGACTATCATGCGAAACCACTTTTTTCGGTCCCTACGGTGCCCCTAGATGATGAAAAGTACAATCCGAGGTTGATTACGAACACTTTTGTGCACCCCCTTCCGTAGAGCAAAATCCTGAAGGTCGGGGTCGCGCAAGGGTCGACATGGGTCGAGGTGGACTATCATGCGAAACCACTTTTTTCGGTCCCTACGGTGCCCCTAGATGATGAAAAGTACAATCCGAGGTTGATTACGAACACTTTTGTGCACCCCCTTCCGTAGAGCAAAATCCTGAAGGTCGGGGTCGCGCAAGGGTCGACATGGGTCGAGGTGGACTATCATGCGAAACCACTTTTTTCGGTCCCTACGGTGCCCCTAGATGATGAAAAGTACAATCCGAGGTTGATTACGAACACTTTTGTGCACCCCCTTCCGTAGAGCAAAATCCTGAAGGTCGGGGTTGCGCACAAGTAGACCCCCTTCCGTAGAGCAAAATCCTGAAGGTCGGGGTCGCGCAAGGGTCGACATGGGTCGAGGTGGACTATCATGCGAAACCACTTTTTTCGTTCCCTACGATGCCCTTAGATGATGAAAAGTACAATCCGAGGTTGATTACGAACACTTTTGTGCACCCCCTTCCGTAGAGCAAAATCCTGAAGGTCGGGGTCGCGCAAGGGTCGACAAGGGTCGAGGTGGACTATCATGCGAAACCACTTTTTTCGGTCCCTACGGTGCCCCTAGATGATGAAAAGTACAATCCGAGGTTGATTACGAACACTTTTGTGCACCCCCTTCCGTAGAGCAAAATCCTGAAGGTCGGGGTCGAGCAAGGGTAGACCCCTTCCGTAGAGCAAAATCCTGAAGGTCGGGGTCGCGCAAGGGTCGACATGGGTCGAGGTGGACTATCATGCGAAACCACTTTTTTCGGTCCCTACGGTGCCCCTAGATGATGAAAAGTACAATCCGAGGTTGATTACGAACACTTTTGTGCACCCCCTTCCGTAGAGCAAAATCCTGAAGGTCGGGGTCGCGCAAGGGTCGACATGGGTCGAGGTGGACTATCATGCGAAACCACTTTTTTCGGTCCCTACGGTGCCCCTAGATGATGAAAAGTACAATCCGAGGTTGATTACGAACACTTTTGTGCACCCCCTTCCGTAGAGCAAAATCCTGAAGGTCGGGGTTGCGCACAAGTCGACCCCCTTCCGTAGAGCAAAATCCTGAAGGTCGGGGTCGCGCAAGGGTCGACATGGGTCGAGGTGGACTATCATGCGAAACCACTTTTTTCGGTCCCTACGGTGCCCCTAGATGATGAAAAGTACAATCCGAGGTTGATTACGAACACTTTTGTGCACCCCCTTCCGTAGAGCAAAATCCTGAAGGTCGGGGTTGCGCACAAGTAGACCCCCTTCCGTAGAGCAAAATCCTGAAGGTCGGGGTCGCGCAAGGGTCGACATGGGTCGAGGTGGACTATCATGCGAAACCACTTTTTTCGGTCCCTACGGTGCCCCTAGATGATGAAAAGTACAATCCGAGGTTGATTACGAACACTTTTGTGCACCCCCTTCCGTAGAGCAAAATCCTGAAGGTCGGGGTCGCGCAAGGGTCGACATGGGTCGAGGTGGACTATCATGCGAAACCACTTTTTTCGGTCCCTACGGTGCCCCTAGATGATGAAAAGTACAATCCGAGGTTGATTACGAACACTTTTGTGCACCCCCTTCCGTAGAGCAAAATCCTGAAGGTCGGGGTTGCGCACAAGTAGACCCCCTTCCGTAGAGCAAAATCCTGAAGGTCGGGGTCGCGCAAGGGTCGACATGGGTCGAGGTGGACTATCATGCGAAACCACTTTTTTCGGTCCCTACGGTGCCCCTAGATGATGAAAAGTACAATCCGAGGTTGATTACGAACACTTTTGTGCACCCCCTTCCGTAGAGCAAAATCCTGAAGGTCGGGGTTGCGCACAAGTAGACCCCCTTCCGTAGAGCAAAATCCTGAAGGTCGGGGTCGCGCAAGGGTCGACATGGGTCGAGGTGGACTATCATGCGAAACCACTTTTTTCGGTCCCTACGGTGCCCCTAGATGATGAAAAGTACAATCCGAGGTTGATTACGAACACTTTTGTGCACCCCCTTCCGTAGAGCAAAATCCTGAAGGTCGGGGTCGCACAAGTGTGCACCCCCTTCCGTAGAGCAAAATCCTGAAGGTCGGGGTCGCGCAATGGTCGACATGGGTCGAGGTGGACTATCATGCGAAACCACTTTTTTCGGTCCCTACGGTGCCCCTAGATGATGAAAAGTACAATCCGAGGTTGATTACGAACACTTTTGTGCACCCCCTTCCGTAGAGCAAAATCCTGAAGGTCGGGGTCGCGCAAGGGTCAACATGGGTCGAGGTGGACTATCATGCGAAACCACTTTTTTCGGTCCCTACGGTGCCCCTAGATGATGAAAAGTACAATCCGAGGTTGATTACGAACACTTTTGTGCACCCCCTTCCGTAGAGCAAAATCCTGAAGGTCGGGGTCGCGCAAGGGTCAACATGGGTCGAGGTGGACTATCATGCGAAACCACTTTTTTCGGTCCCTACGGTGCCCCTAGATGATGAAAAGTACAATCCGAGGTTGATTACGAACACTTTTGTGCACCCCCTTCCGTAGAGCAAAATCCTGAAGGTCGGGGTCGCACAAGTGTGCACCCCCTTCCGTAGAGCAAAATCCTGAAGGTCGGGGTCGCGCAAGGGTCGACATGGGTCGAGGTGGACTATCATGCGAAACCACTTTTTTCGGTCCCTACGGTGCCCCTAGATGATGAAAAGTACAATCCGAGGTTGATTACGAACACTTTTGTGCACCCCCTTCCGTAGAGCAAAATCCTGAAGGTCGGGGTCGCGCAAGGGTCGACATGGGTCGAGGTGGACTATCATGCGAAACCACTTTTTTCGGTCCCTACGGTGCCCCTAGATGATGAAAAGTACAATCCGAGGTTGATTACGAACACTTTTGTGCACCCCCTTCCGTAGAGCAAAATCCTGAAGGTCGGGGTTGCGCACAAGTAGACCCCCTTCCGTAGAGCAAAATCCTGAAGGTCGGGGTTGCGCACAAGTAGACCCCCTTCCGTAGAGCAAAATCCTGAAGGTCGGGGTAGCGCAAGGGTCGACATGGGTCGAGGTGGACTATCATGCGAAACCACTTTTTTCGGTCCCTACGGTGCCCCTAGATGATGAAAAGTACAATCCGAGGTTGATTACGAACACTTTTGTGCACCCCCTTCCGTAGAGCAAAATCCTGAAGGTCGGGGTTGCGCACAAGTAGACCCCCTTCCGTAGAGCAAAATCCTGAAGGTCGGGGTCGCGCAAGGGTCGACATGGGTCGAGGTGGACTATCATGCGAAACCACTTTTTTCGGTCCCTACGGTGCCCCTAGATGATGAAAAGTACAATCCGAGGTTGATTACGAACACTTTTGTGCACCCCCTTCCGTAGAGCAAAATCCTGAAGGTCGGGGTCGAGCAAGGGTAGACCCCTTCCGTAGAGCAAAATCCTGAAGGTCGGGGTCGCGCAAGGGTCGACATGGGTCGAGGTGGACTATCATGCGAAACCACTTTTTTCGGTCCCTACGGTGCCCCTAGATGATGAAAAGTACAATCCGAGGTTGATTACGAACACTTTTGTGCACCCCCTTCCGTAGAGCAAAATCCTGAAGGTCGGGGTCGCGCAAGGGTCGACATGGGTCGAGGTGGACTATCATGCGAAACCACTTTTTTCGGTCCCTACGGTGCCCCTAGATGATGAAAAGTACAATCCGAGGTTGATTACGAACACTTTTGTGCACCCCCTTCCGTAGAGCAAAATCCTGAAGGTCGGGGTCGCGCAAGGGTCGACATGGGTCGAGGTGGACTATCATGCGAAACCACTTTTTTCGGTCCCTACGGTGCCCCTAGATGATGAAAAGTACAATCCGAGGTTGATTACGAACACTTTTGTGCACCCCCTTCCGTAGAGCAAAATCCTGAAGGTCGGGGTCGCGCAAGGGTCGACATGGGTCGAGGTGGACTATCATGCGAAACCACTTTTTTCGGTCCCTACGGTGCCCCTAGATGATGAAAAGTACAATCCGAGGTTGATTACGAACACTTTTGTGCACCCCCTTCCGTAGAGCAAAATCCTGAAGGTCGGGGTTGCGCACAAGTAGACCCCCTTCCGTAGAGCAAAATCCTGAAGGTCGGGGTCGCGCAAGGGTCGACATGGGTCGAGGTGGACTATCATGCGAAACCACTTTTTTCGGTCCCTACGGTGCCCCTAGATGATGAAAAGTACAATCCGAGGTTGATTACGAACACTTTTGTGCACCCCCTTCCGTAGAGCGAAATCCTGAAGGTCGGGGTTGCGCACAAGTAGACCCCCTTCCGTAGAGCAAAATCCTGAAGGTCGGGGTCGCGCAAGGGTCGACATGGGTCGAGGTGGACTATCATGCGAAACCACTTTTTTCGGTCCCTACGGTGCCCCTAGATGATGAAAAGTACAATCCGAGGTTGATTACGAACACTTTTGTGCACCCCCTTCCGTAGAGCAAAATCCTGAAGGTCGGGGTTGCGCACAAGTCGACCCCCTTCCGTAGAGCAAAATCCTGAAGGTCGGGGTCGCGCAAGGGTAGACCCCTTCCGTAGAGCAAAATCCTGAAGGTCGGGGTCGCGCAAGGGTCGACATGGGTCGAGGTGGACTATCATGCGAAACCACTTTTTTCGGTCCCTACGGTGCCCCTAGATGATGAAAAGTACAATCCGAGGTTGATTACGAACACTTTTGTGCACCCCCTTCCGTAGAGCAAAATCCTGAAGGTCGGGGTCGCGCAAGGGTCGACATGGGTCGAGGTGGACTATCATGCGAAACCACTTTTTTCGGTCCCTACGGTGCCCCTAGATGATGAAAAGTACAATCCGAGGTTGATTACGAACACTTTTGTGCACCCCCTTTCGTAGAGCAAAATCCTGAAGGTCGGGGTCGCGCAAGGGTCGACATGGGTCGAGGTGGACTATCATGCGAAACCACTTTTTTCGGTCCCTACGGTGCCCCTAGATGATGAAAAGTACAATCCGAGGTTGATTACGAACACTTTTGTGCACCCCCTTCCGTAGAGCAAAATCCTGAAGGTCGGGGTCGCGCAAGGGTCGACATGGGTCGAGGTGGACTATCATGCGAAACCACTTTTTTCGGTCCCTACGGTGCCCCTAGATGATGAAAAGTACAATCCGAGGTTGATTACGAACACTTTTGTGCACCCCCTTCCGTAGAGCAAAATCCTGAAGGTCGGGGTTGCGCACAAGTAGACCCCCTTCCGTAGAGCAAAATCCTGAAGGTCGGGGTTGCGCACAAGTAGACCCCCTTCCGTAGAGCAAAATCCTGAAGGTCGGGGTCGCGCACAAGTGTGCACCCCCTTCCGTAGAGCAAAATCCTGAAGGTCGGGGTCGCGCAAGGGTCGACATGGGTCGAGGTGGACTATCATGCGAAACCACTTTTTTCGGTCCCTACGGTGCCCCTAGATGATGAAAAGTACAATCCGAGGTTGATTACGAACACTTTTGTGCACCCCCTTCCGTAGAGCAAAATCCTGAAGGTCGGGGTCGCGCAAGGGTCGACATGGGTCGAGGTGGACTATCATGCGAAACCACTTTTTTCGGTCCCTACGGTGCCCCTAGATGATGAAAAGTACAATCCGAGGTTGATTACGAACACTTTTGTGCACCCCCTTCCGTAGAGCAAAATCCTGAAGGTCGGGGTCGCGCAAGGGTCGACATGGGTCGAGGTGGACTATCATGCGAAACCACTTTTTTCGGTCCCTACGGTGCCCCTAGATGATGAAAAGTACAATCCGAGGTTGATTACGAACACTTTTGTGCACCCCCTTCCGTAGAGCAAAATCCTGAAGGTCGGGGTTGCGTACAAGTAGACCCCCTTCCGTAGAGCAAAATCCTGAAGGTCGGGGTTGCGCACAAGTAGACCCCCTTCCGTAGAGCAAAATCCTGAAGGTCGGGGTCGCGCAAGGGTCGACATGGGTCGAGGTGGACTATCATGCGAAACCACTTTTTTCGGTCCCTACGGTGCCCCTAGATGATGAAAAGTACAATCCGAGGTTGATTACGAACACTTTTGTGCACCCCCTTCCGTAGAGCAAAATCCTGAAGGTCGGGGTCGCGCAAGGGTCGACATGGGTCGAGGTGGACTATCATGCGAAACCACTTTTTTCGGTCCCTACGGTGCCCCTAGATGATGAAAAGTACAATCCGAGGTTGATTACGAACACTTTTGTGCACCCCCTTTCGTAGAGCAAAATCCTGAAGGTCGGGGTCGCGCAAGGGTCGACATGGGTCGAGGTGGACTATCATGCGAAACCACTTTTTTCGGTCCCTACGGTGCCCCTAGATGATGAAAAGTACAATCCGAGGTTGATTACGAACACTTTTGTGCACCCCCTTCCGTAGAGCGAAATCCTGAAGGTCGGGGTTGCGCACAAGTAGACCCCCTTCCGTAGAGCAAAATCCTGAAGGTCGGGGTCGCGCAAGGGTCGACATGGGTCGAGGTGGACTATCATGCGAAACCACTTTTTTCGGTCCCTACGGTGCCCCTAGATGATGAAAAGTACAATCCGAGGTTGATTACGAACACTTTTGTGCACCCCCTTCCGTAGAGCAAAATCCTGAAGGTCGGGGTTGCGCACAAGTCGACCCCCTTCCGTAGAGCAAAATCCTGAAGGTCGGGGTCGCGCAAGGGTAGACCCCTTCCGTAGAGCAAAATCCTGAAGGTCGGGGTCGCGCAAGGGTCGACATTGGTCGAGGTGGACTATCATGCGAAACCACTTTTTTCGGTCCCTACGGTGCCCCTAGATGATGAAAAGTACAATCCGAGGTTGATTACGAACACTTTTGTGCACCCCCTTCCGTAGAGCAAAATCCTGAAGGTCGGGGTTGCGCACAAGTAGACCCCCTTCCGTAGAGCAAAATCCTGAAGGTCGGGGTCGCGCAAGGGTCGACATGGGTCGAGGTGGACTATCATGCGAAACCACTTTTTTCGGTCCCTACGGTGCCCCTAGATGATGAAAAGTACAATCCGAGGTTGATTACGAACACTTTTGTGCACCCCCAAAAATGGCCAAAATCCTGAAGGTCCGGGTTCTCGGGGCGGTCGAGGCCCTCGGACGTGCACGAAAAGTCGGTACCCACGCCGAGCTTCAGAATTTGGTCTCCAGAGACTAAGTCCCAACCGAAACTGGTAACCCACAAAAGTGTACCAAGGAGTGGTCGGATCGAGTTACAGTGTTCGAGAGTATTGACGAGGATGGTTATACGCAACTTTTTGCTAAAGGTGTCCAAGACCGTCAGACCCTTACTTACGGAGATATAAGACACGTGCGTGGTTGCTCGTGCCGAGCTTCAGAAATGTTGCTCCAGAGACTAAGTCCCAGAAAACCTTCGGACCCCAAAAACTCCCAGAAGGAGTCGTCGGATCGTTTCGCGATGTTCTAGTGAAATGTTCAGCTCGACGGAATGCAACTTTTACCTAAAGGGGTCCAAGACCGTCAGACGCTTAGGTACGGAGATACGGGCATGGGTCGGTTTTCCCCATACAAAATACCCCATGGAAAACTGCAAAACCCCAAAACAGGTCGAAGGAGTGGTCGGATCGTTTCGTGGTGTTCTAGTGAAATGTTCCATTCGATAAGACGCAACTTTTTGCTAAAGGTGTCCAAGACCGTCAGACCCTTACTTACGGAGATATAAGACACGTGCGTGGTTGCCCGTGCCGAGCTTCAGAAATGTTGCTCCAGAGACTAAGTCCCAGAAAACCTTCGGACCCCAAAAACTCCCAGAAGGAGTCGTCGGATCGTTTCGCGATGTTCTAGTGAAATGTTCAGCTCGACGGAATGCAACTTTTACCTCAAGGGGTCCAAGACCGTCAGACGCTTAGGTACGGAGATACGGGCATGGGTCGGTTTTCCCCATACAAAATACCCCATGGAAAACTGCAAAACCCCAAAACAGGTCGAAGGAGTGGTCGGATCGTTTCGTGGTGTTCTAGTGAAATGTTCCATTCGATAGGGCGCAACTTTTTGCTAAAGGTGTCCAAGACCGTCAGACACTTACTTACGGAGATATAAGACACGTGCGTGGTTGCTCGTGCCGAGCTTCAGAAATGTTGCTCCAGAGACCAAGTCCCAGAAAACCTTCGGACCCCAAAAACTCCCAGAAGGAGTCGTCGGATCGTTTCGCGATGTTCAAGTGAAATGTTCAGCTCGACGAAATGCAACTTTTACCTTAAGGGGTCCAAGACCGTCAGACGCTTAGGTACGGAGATACGGGCATGGGTCGGTTTTCCCCATACAAAATACCCCATGGAAAACTGCAAAACCCCAAAACAGGTCGAAGGAGTGGTCGGATCGTTTCGTGGTGTTCTAGTGAAATGTTCCATTCGATAGAGCGCAACTTTTTGCTAAAGGTGTCCAAGACCGTCAGACCCTTACTTACGGAGATATAAGACACGTGCGTGGTTGCTCGTGCCGAGCTTCAGAAATGTTGCTCCAGAGACTAAGTCCGAGAAAACCTTCGGACCCCAAAAACTCCCAGAAGGAGGCGTCGGATCGTTTCGCGATGTTCTAGTGAAATGTTCAGCTCGACGGAATGCAACTTTTACCTAAAGGGGTCCAAGACCGTCAGACGCTTAGGTACGGAGATACGGGCATGGGTCGGTTTTCCCCATACAAAATACCCCATGGAAAACTGCAAAACCCCAAAACAGGTCGAAGGAGTGGTCGGATCGTTTCGTGGTGTTCTAGTGAAATGTTCCATTCGATAGGGCGCAACTTTTTGCTAAAGGCGTCCAAGACCGTCAGACACTTACTTACGGAGATATAAGACACGTGCGTGGTTGCTCGTGCCGAGCTTCAGAAATGTTGCTCCAGAGACTAAGTCCCAGAAAACCTTCCGACCCCAAAAACTCCCAGAAGGAGGCGTCGGATCGTTTCGCGATGTTCTAGTGAAATGTTCAGCTCGACGGAATGCAACTTTTACCTAAAGGGGTCCAAGACCGTCAGACGCTTAGGTACGGAGATACGGGCATGGGTCGGTTTTCCCCATACAAAATACCCCATGGAAAACTGCAAAACCCCAAAACAGGTCGAAGGAGTGGTCGGATCGTTTCGTGGTGTTCTAGTGAAATGTTCCATTTGATAGGGCGCAACTTTTTGCTAAAGGTGTCCAAGACCGTCAGACCCTTACTTACGGAGATATAAGACACGTGCGTGGTTGCTCGTGCCGAGCTTCAGAAATGTTGCTCCAGAGACTAAGTCCCAGAAAACCTTCCGACCCCAAAAACTCCCAGAAGGAGTCGTCGGATCGTTTCGCGATGTTCTAGTGAAATGTTCAGCTCGACGGAATGCAACTTTTACCTAAAGGGGTCCAAGACCGTCAGACGCTTAGGTACGGAGGTACGGGCATGGGTCGGTTTTCCCCATACAAAATACCCCATGGAAAACTGCAAAACCCCAAAACAGGTCGAAGGAGTGGTCGGATCGTTTCGTGGTGTTCTAGTGAAATGTTCCATTGGATAGAGCGCAACTTTTTGCTAAAGGTGTCCAAGACCGTCAGACACTTACTTACGGAGATATAAGACACGTGCGTGGTTGCTCGTGCCGAGCTTCAGAAATGTTGCTCCAGAGACTAAGTCCCAGAAAACCTTCCGACCCCAAAAACTCCCAGAAGGAGTCGTCGGATCGTTTCGCGATGTTCTAGTGAAATGTTCAGCTCGACGAAATGCAACTTTTACCTATCCGGGTCCAAGACCGTCAGACGCTTAAGTACGGAGATACGGGCATGGGTCGGTTTTCCCCATACAAAATACCCCATGGAAAACTGCAAAACCCCAAAACAGGTCGAAGGAGTGGTCGGATCGTTTCGTGGTGTTCTACTGACTTTTTAGGCTTACCGAGACACAACTTTCCGCAGAAGGGTGCAAAACTGTCAGACTCATAGTTTCGGAGATACAAGCATGGGTCATGTTTGCTCGTGCCGAGCTTCAGAATTTTCCATGGCCAAAAAGCCCTAGAATTTGACATTTCACTATTATAGGGAGGTATGGTTGTACTGAGTCGTCATAGAAAGTTTAGCCTCCTCATGTAAACTGACGATTCGATATCAGGGAGGTCGGGAGTTGTCGAAAAGAGACCCTAGGACCTAATACTAGACTCATGTAGTGGCAAGGTGTTTCGGCCCGTGGGTGACGGTTGTATGAAATTTGGGTGACGGCAACTACGACTGGTTCTGGTACCGGGAAGGTGTGTCCTGGTGTCCGGAGGCGTTTTAACGGTAGCTGGGCGGTCGGAACGGTGACCTAGGGTGGTTTTGGGTGAAATCAAGTACCTCCACCGATGGTCAACCAGAGGCTAGTGGTACATGGAAAACACCCTGGGAAGGTGTCCCAGGGCTCGGAGTAGTAGTAACAAGGGATGCCGCTGTCTCTAGGTCGCGGAACCACTGTGCTTGCCTGCAACACAGTCCTAGGGAGAGCGGCCGAAAGGTTCCGCACGGTGACTTGCACCCACCGGGAAAGGGGTCAAGTAGCCAAGAGGTGTCCAACCAAGGGTTAGTGGTACATGGAAAACACCCTGGGAAGGTGTTCCAGGGCTCGGAGTAGTAGTAACAAGGGGTGCCGCTGTCTCTAGGTCGCGGAACCACTGTGCTTGCCTGCAACACAGTCCTAGGGAGAGCGGCCGAAAGGTTCCGCACGGTGACTTGCACCCACCGGGAAAGGGGTCAAGTAGCCAAGAGGTGTCCAACCAAGGGTTAGTGGTACATGGAAAACACCCTGGGAAGGTGTCCTAGGGCTCGGAGTAGAGTGACTTGCACCCACCGGGAAAGGGGTCAAGTAGCCAAGAGGTGTCAGAACTCGTAGATCTTGAGGAGACGGTGCTTAGCACCGGCACGTTGTTACTTCTTGAGTGTTGTACGGCCATCCAACCTGGGTGGGAAGTACCGCGGTACCGGGTATACCCCGATCTCGCATCAAACGGTGAAACGAACAATACTAGTTGAGCTCGGCGTAATGTAGAGATGAGCGATGAACCAAACACGGAGAGTGCATAGGACCCGGAACGGTTAAAGGTTCCGCCGGTTCATGAGGAGGCGAAGCTAAGATGAGTCGGGAACAAACAAGGGGCCCGCCAGAGTGTCAGCTGGCGCGCTTCCGAGAGCTCCGCACGAGGTGCACGTGTGGAGCCGGCTGCCTGCGTCCAA
>NW_026525518.1:67500-95000 GCF_943737925.1 Anopheles nili | reverse complement strand
CCCTACGGTGCCCCTAGATGATGAAAAGTACAATCCGAGGTTGATTACGAACACTTTTGTGCACCCCCTTCCGTAGAGCAAAATCCTGAAGGTCGGGGTCGCGCAAGGGTCAACATGGGTCGAGGTGGACTATCATGCGAAACCACTTTTTTCGGTCCCTACGGTGCCCCTAGATGATGAAAAGTACAATCCGAGGTTGATTACGAACACTTTTGTGCACCCCCTTCCGTAGAGCAAAATCCTGAAGGTCGGGGTCGCGCAAGGGTCAACATGGGTCGAGGTGGACTATCATGCGAAACCACTTTTTTCGGTCCCTACGGTGCCCCTAGATGATGAAAAGTACAATCCGAGGTTGATTACGAACACTTTTGTGCACCCCCTTCCGTAGAGCAAAATCCTGAAGGTCGGGGTCGCACAAGTGTGCACCCCCTTCCGTAGAGCAAAATCCTGAAGGTCGGGGTCGCGCAAGGGTCGACATGGGTCGAGGTGGACTATCATGCGAAACCACTTTTTTCGGTCCCTACGGTGCCCCTAGATGATGAAAAGTACAATCCGAGGTTGATTACGAACACTTTTGTGCACCCCCTTCCGTAGAGCAAAATCCTGAAGGTCGGGGTCGCGCAAGGGTCGACATGGGTCGAGGTGGACTATCATGCGAAACCACTTTTTTCGGTCCCTACGGTGCCCCTAGATGATGAAAAGTACAATCCGAGGTTGATTACGAACACTTTTGTGCACCCCCTTCCGTAGAGCAAAATCCTGAAGGTCGGGGTTGCGCACAAGTAGACCCCCTTCCGTAGAGCAAAATCCTGAAGGTCGGGGTTGCGCACAAGTAGACCCCCTTCCGTAGAGCAAAATCCTGAAGGTCGGGGTCGCGCAAGGGTCGACATGGGTCGAGGTGGACTATCATGCGAAACCACTTTTTTCGGTCCCTACGGTGCCCCTAGATGATGAAAAGTACAATCCGAGGTTGATTACGAACACTTTTGTGCACCCCCTTCCGTAGAGCAAAATCCTGAAGGTCGGGGTTGCGCACAAGTAGACCCCCTTCCGTAGAGCAAAATCCTGAAGGTCGGGGTCGCGCAAGGGTCGACATGGGTCGAGGTGGACTATCATGCGAAACCACTTTTTTCGGTCCCTACGGTGCCCCTAGATGATGAAAAGTACAATCCGAGGTTGATTACGAACACTTTTGTGCACCCCCTTCCGTAGAGCAAAATCCTGAAGGTCGGGGTCGAGCAAGGGTAGACCCCTTCCGTAGAGCAAAATCCTGAAGGTCGGGGTCGCGCAAGGGTCGACATGGGTCGAGGTGGACTATCATGCGAAACCACTTTTTTCGGTCCCTACGGTGCCCCTAGATGATGAAAAGTACAATCCGAGGTTGATTACGAACACTTTTGTGCACCCCCTTCCGTAGAGCAAAATCCTGAAGGTCGGGGTCGCGCAAGGGTCGACATGGGTCGAGGTGGACTATCATGCGAAACCACTTTTTTCGGTCCCTACGGTGCCCCTAGATGATGAAAAGTACAATCCGAGGTTGATTACGAACACTTTTGTGCACCCCCTTCCGTAGAGCAAAATCCTGAAGGTCGGGGTCGCGCAAGGGTCGACATGGGTCGAGGTGGACTATCATGCGAAACCACTTTTTTCGGTCCCTACGGTGCCCCTAGATGATGAAAAGTACAATCCGAGGTTGATTACGAACACTTTTGTGCACCCCCTTCCGTAGAGCAAAATCCTGAAGGTCGGGGTCGCGCAAGGGTCGACATGGGTCGAGGTGGACTATCATGCGAAACCACTTTTTTCGGTCCCTACGGTGCCCCTAGATGATGAAAAGTACAATCCGAGGTTGATTACGAACACTTTTGTGCACCCCCTTCCGTAGAGCAAAATCCTGAAGGTCGGGGTTGCGCACAAGTAGACCCCCTTCCGTAGAGCAAAATCCTGAAGGTCGGGGTCGCGCAAGGGTCGACATGGGTCGAGGTGGACTATCATGCGAAACCACTTTTTTCGGTCCCTACGGTGCCCCTAGATGATGAAAAGTACAATCCGAGGTTGATTACGAACACTTTTGTGCACCCCCTTCCGTAGAGCGAAATCCTGAAGGTCGGGGTTGCGCACAAGTAGACCCCCTTCCGTAGAGCAAAATCCTGAAGGTCGGGGTCGCGCAAGGGTCGACATGGGTCGAGGTGGACTATCATGCGAAACCACTTTTTTCGGTCCCTACGGTGCCCCTAGATGATGAAAAGTACAATCCGAGGTTGATTACGAACACTTTTGTGCACCCCCTTCCGTAGAGCAAAATCCTGAAGGTCGGGGTTGCGCACAAGTCGACCCCCTTCCGTAGAGCAAAATCCTGAAGGTCGGGGTCGCGCAAGGGTAGACCCCTTCCGTAGAGCAAAATCCTGAAGGTCGGGGTCGCGCAAGGGTCGACATGGGTCGAGGTGGACTATCATGCGAAACCACTTTTTTCGGTCCCTACGGTGCCCCTAGATGATGAAAAGTACAATCCGAGGTTGATTACGAACACTTTTGTGCACCCCCTTCCGTAGAGCAAAATCCTGAAGGTCGGGGTCGCGCAAGGGTCGACATGGGTCGAGGTGGACTATCATGCGAAACCACTTTTTTCGGTCCCTACGGTGCCCCTAGATGATGAAAAGTACAATCCGAGGTTGATTACGAACACTTTTGTGCACCCCCTTTCGTAGAGCAAAATCCTGAAGGTCGGGGTCGCGCAAGGGTCGACATGGGTCGAGGTGGACTATCATGCGAAACCACTTTTTTCGGTCCCTACGGTGCCCCTAGATGATGAAAAGTACAATCCGAGGTTGATTACGAACACTTTTGTGCACCCCCTTCCGTAGAGCAAAATCCTGAAGGTCGGGGTCGCGCAAGGGTCGACATGGGTCGAGGTGGACTATCATGCGAAACCACTTTTTTCGGTCCCTACGGTGCCCCTAGATGATGAAAAGTACAATCCGAGGTTGATTACGAACACTTTTGTGCACCCCCTTCCGTAGAGCAAAATCCTGAAGGTCGGGGTTGCGCACAAGTAGACCCCCTTCCGTAGAGCAAAATCCTGAAGGTCGGGGTTGCGCACAAGTAGACCCCCTTCCGTAGAGCAAAATCCTGAAGGTCGGGGTCGCGCACAAGTGTGCACCCCCTTCCGTAGAGCAAAATCCTGAAGGTCGGGGTCGCGCAAGGGTCGACATGGGTCGAGGTGGACTATCATGCGAAACCACTTTTTTCGGTCCCTACGGTGCCCCTAGATGATGAAAAGTACAATCCGAGGTTGATTACGAACACTTTTGTGCACCCCCTTCCGTAGAGCAAAATCCTGAAGGTCGGGGTCGCGCAAGGGTCGACATGGGTCGAGGTGGACTATCATGCGAAACCACTTTTTTCGGTCCCTACGGTGCCCCTAGATGATGAAAAGTACAATCCGAGGTTGATTACGAACACTTTTGTGCACCCCCTTCCGTAGAGCAAAATCCTGAAGGTCGGGGTCGCGCAAGGGTCGACATGGGTCGAGGTGGACTATCATGCGAAACCACTTTTTTCGGTCCCTACGGTGCCCCTAGATGATGAAAAGTACAATCCGAGGTTGATTACGAACACTTTTGTGCACCCCCTTCCGTAGAGCAAAATCCTGAAGGTCGGGGTTGCGTACAAGTAGACCCCCTTCCGTAGAGCAAAATCCTGAAGGTCGGGGTCGCGCAAGGGTCGACATGGGTCGAGGTGGACTATCATGCGAAACCAGTTTTTTCGGTCCCTACGGTGCCCCTAGATGATGAAAAGTACAATCCGAGGTTGATTACGAACACTTTTGTGCACCCCCTTCCGTAGAGCAAAATCCTGAAGGTCGGGGTTGCGCACAAGTCGACCCCCTTCCGTAGAGCAAAATCCTGAAGGTCGGGGTCGCGCAAGGGTCGACATGGGTCGAGGTGGACTATCATGCGAAACCACTTTTTTCGGTCCCTACGGTGCCCCTAGATGATGAAAAGTACAATCCGAGGTTGATTACGAACACTTTTGTGCACCCCCTTCCGTAGAGCAAAATCCTGAAGGTCGGGGTCGCACAAGTGTGCACCCCCTTCCGTAGAGCAAAATCCTGAAGGTCGGGGTCGCACAAGTGTGCACCCCCTTCCGTAGAGCAAAATCCTGAAGGTCGGGGTCGCGCAAGGGTCGACATGGGTCGAGGTGGACTATCATGCGAAACCACTTTTTTCGGTCCCTACGGTGCCCCTAGATGATGAAAAGTACAATCCGAGGTTGATTACGAACACTTTTGTGCACCCCCTTCCGTAGAGCAAAATCCTGAAGGTCGGGGTCGCGCAAGGGTCGACATGGGTCGAGGTGGACTATCATGCGAAACCACTTTTTTCGGTCCCTACGGTGCCCCTAGATGATGAAAAGTACAATCCGAGGTTGATTACGAACACTTTTGTGCACCCCCTTCCGTAGAGCAAAATCCTGAAGGTCGGGGTTGCGCACAAGTGGACCCCCTTCCGTAGAGCAAAATCCTGAAGGTCGGGGTCGCGCAAGGGTCGACATGGGTCGAGGTGGACTATCATGCGAAACCACTTTTTTCGGTCCCTACGGTGCCCCTAGATGATGAAAAGTACAATCCGAGGATGATTACGAACACTTTTGTGCACCCCCTTCCGTAGAGCAAAATCCTGAAGGTCGGGGTCGAGCAAGGCTAGACCCCTTCCGTAGAGCAAAATCCTGAAGGTCGGGGTCGCGCAAGGGTCGACATGGGTCGAGGTGGACTATCATGCGAAACCACTTTTTTCGGTCCCTACGGTGCCCCTAGATGATGAAAAGTACAATCCGAGGTTGATTACGAACACTTTTGTGCACCCCCTTCCGTAGAGCAAAATCCTGAAGGTCGGGGTTGCGCACAAGAAGACCCCCTTCCGTAGAGCAAAATCCTGAAGGTCGGGGTCGCGCAAGGGTCGACATGGGTCGAGGTGGACTATCATGCGAAACCACTTTTTTCGGTCCCTACGGTGCCCCTAGATGATGAAAAGTACAATCCGAGGTTGATTACGAACACTTTTGTGCACCCCCTTCCGTAGAGCAAAATCCTGAAGGTCGGGGTTGCGCACAAGTCGACCCCCTTCCGTAGAGCAAAATCCTGAAGGTCGGGGTCGCGCAAGGGTCGACATGGGTCGAGGTGGACTATCATGCGAAACCACTTTTTTCGGTCCCTACGGTGCCCCTAGATGATGAAAAGTACAATCCGAGGTTGATTACGAACACTTTTGTGCACCCCCTTCCGTAGAGCAAAATCCTGAAGGTCGGGGTCGCGCAAGGGTCGACATGGGTCGAGGTGGACTATCATGCGAAACCACTTTTTTCGGTCCCTACGGTGCCCCTAGATGATGAAAAGTACAATCCGAGGTTGATTACGAACACTTTTGTGCACCCCCTTCCGTAGAGCAAAATCCTGAAGGTCGGGGTCGCGCAAGGGTCGACATGGGTCGAGGTGGACTATCATGCGAAACCACTTTTTTCGGTCCCTACGGAGCCCCTAGATGATGAAAAGTACAATCCGAGGTTGATTACGAACACTTTTGTGCACCCCCTTCCGTAGAGCAAAATCCTGAAGGTCGGGGTTGCGCACAAGTCGACCCCCTTCCGTAGAGCAAAATCCTGAAGGTCGGGGTCGCGCAAGGGTCGACATGGGTCGAGGTGGACTATCATGCGAAACCACTTTTTTCGGTCCCTACGGTGCCCCTAGATGATGAAAAGTACAATCCGAGGTTGATTACGAACACTTTTGTGCACCCCCTTCCGTAGAGCAAAATCCTGAAGGTCGGGGTCGCACAAGTGTGCACCCCCCCCCGTAGAGCAAAATCCTGAAGGTCGGGGTCGCGCAAGGGTCGACATGGGTCGAGGTGGACTATCATGCGAAACCACTTTTTTCGGTCCCTACGGTGCCCCTAGATGATGAAAAGTACAATCCGAGGTTGATTACGAACACTTTTGTGCACCCCCTTCCGTGGAGCAAAATCCTGAAGGTCGGGGTCGCACAAGTGTGCACCCCCTTCCGTAGAGCAAAATCCTGAAGGTCGGGGTCGCGCAAGGGTCGACATGGGTCGAGGTGGACTATCATGCGAAACCACTTTTTTCGGTCCCTACGGTGCCCCTAGATGATGAAAAGTACAATCCGAGGTTGATTACGAACACTTTTGTGCACCCCCTTCCGTAGAGCAAAATCCTGAAGGTCGGGGTTGCGCACAAGTAGACCCCCTTCCGTAGAGCAAAATCCTGAAGGTCGGGGTCGCGCAAGGGTCGACATGGGTCGAGGTGGACTATCATGCGAAACCACTTTTTTCGGTCCCTACGGTGCCCCTAGATGATGAAAAGTACAATCCGAGGTTGATTACGAACACTTTTGTGCACCCCCTTCCGTAGAGCAAAATCCTGAAGGTCGGGGTTGCGCACAAGTAGACCCCCTTCCGTAGAGCAAAATCCTGAAGGTCGGGGTCGCGCAAGGGTCGACATGGGTCGAGGTGGACTATCATGCGAAACCACTTTTTTCGGTCCCTACGGTGCCCCTAGATGATGAAAAGTACAATCCGAGGTTGATTACGAACACTTTTGTGCACCCCCTTCCGTAGAGCAAAATCCTGAAGGTCGGGGTTGCGCACAAGTAGACCCCCTTCCGTAGAGCAAAATCCTGAAGGTCGGGGTCGCGCAAGGGTCGACATGGGTCGAGGTGGACTATCATGCGAAACCACTTTTTTCGGTCCCTACGGTGCCCCTAGATGATGAAAAGTACAATCCGAGGTTGATTACGAACACTTTTGTGCACCCCCTTCCGTAGAGCAAAATCCTGAAGGTCGGGGTTGCGCACAAGTAGACCCCCTTCCGTAGAGCAAAATCCTGAAGGTCGGGGTCGCGCAAGGGTCGACATGGGTCGAGGTGGACTATCATGCGAAACCACTTTTTTCGGTCCCTACGGTGCCCCTAGATGATGAAAAGTACAATCCGAGGTTGATTACGAACACTTTTGTGCCCCCCCTTCCGTAGAGCAAAATCCTGAAGGTCGGGGTTGCGCACCAGTAGACCCCCTTCCGTAGAGCAAAATCCTGAAGGTCGGGGTCGCGCAAGGGTCGACTTGGGTCGAGGTGGACTATCATGCGAAACCACTTTTTTCGGTCCCTACGGTGCCCCTAGATGATGAAAAGTACAATCCGAGGTTGATTACGAACACTTTTGTGCACCCCCTTCCGTAGAGCAAAATCCTGAAGGTCGGGGTTGCGCACAAGTAGACCCCCTTCCGTAGAGCAAAATCCTGAAGGTCGGGGTCGCGCAAGGGTCGACATGGGTCGAGGTGGACTATCATGCGAAACCACTTTTTTCGGTCCCTACGGTGCCCCTAGATGATGAAAAGTACAAACCGAGGTTGATTACGAACACTTTTGTGCACCCCCTTCCGTAGAGCAAAATCCTGAAGGTCGGGGTTGCGCACAAGTCGACCCCCTTCCGTAGAGCAAAATCCTGAAGGTCGGGGTCGCGCAAGGGTCGACATGGGTCGAGGTGGACTATCATGCGAAACCACTTTTTTCGGTCCCTACGGTGCCCCTAGATGATGAAAAGTACAATCCGAGGTTGATTACGAACACTTTTGTGCACCCCCTTCCGTAGAGCAAAATCCTGAAGGTCGGGGTCGCGCAAGGGTCGACATGGGTCGAGGTGGACTATCATGCGAAACCACTTTTTTCGGTCCCTACGGTGCCCCTAGATGATGAAAAGTACAATCCGAGGTTGATTACGAACACTTTTGTGCACCCCCTTCCGTAGAGCAAAATCCTGAAGGTCGGGGTTGCGCACAAGTAGACCCCCTTCCGTAGAGCAAAATCCTGAAGGTCGGGGTCGCGCAAGGGTCGACATGGGTCGAGGTGGACTATCATGCGAAACCACTTTTTTCGGTCCCTACGGTGCCCCTAGATGATGAAAAGTACAATCCGAGGTTGATTACGAACACTTTTGTGCCCCCCCTTCCGTAGAGCAAAATCCTGAAGGTCGGGGTTGCGCACCAGTAGACCCCCTTCCGTAGAGCAAAATCCTGAAGGTCGGGGTCGCGCAAGGGTCGACTTGGGTCGAGGTGGACTATCATGCGAAACCACTTTTTTCGGTCCCTACGGTGCCCCTAGATGATGAAAAGTACAATCCGAGGTTGATTACGAACACTTTTGTGCACCCCCTTCCGTAGAGCAAAATCCTGAAGGTCGGGGTCGCGCAAGGGTCGACATGGGTCGAGGTGGACTATCATGCGAAACCACTTTTTTCGGTCCCTACGGTGCCCCTAGATGATGAAAAGTACAATCCGAGGTTGATTACGAACACTTTTGTGCACCCCCTTCCGTAGAGCAAAATCCTGAAGGTCGGGGTTGCGCACAAGTAGACCCCCTTCCGTAGAACAAAATCCTGAAGGTCGGGGTCGCGCAAGGGTCGACATGGATCGAGGTGGACTATCATGCGAAACCACTTTTTTCGGTCCCTACGGTGCCCCTAGATGCTGAAAAGTACAATCCGAGGTTGATTACGAACACTTTTGTGCACCCCCTTCCGTAGAGCAAAATCCTGAAGGTCGGGGTTGCGCACAAGTAGACCCCCTTCCGTAGAGCAAAATCCTGAAGGTCGGGGTAGCGCAAGGGTCGACATGGGTCGAGGTGGACTATCATGCGAAACCACTTTTTTCGGTCCCTACGGTGCCCCTAGATGATGAAAAGTACAATCCGAGGTTGATTACGAACACTTTTGTGCACCCCCTTCCGTAGAGCAAAATCCTGAAGGTCGGGGTTGCGCACAAGTAGACCCCCTTCCGTAGAACAAAATCCTGAAGGTCGGGGTCGCGCAAGGGTCGACATGGGTCGAGGTGGACTATCATGCGAAACCACTTTTTTCGGTCCCTACGGTGCCCCTAGATGATGAAAAGTACAATCCGAGGTTGATTACGAACACTTTTGTGCACCCCCTTCCGTAGAGCAAAATCCTGAAGGTCGGGGTTGCGCACAAGTAGACCCCCTTCCGTAGAGCAAAATCCTGAAGGTCGGGGTCGCGCAAGGGTCGACATGGGTCGAGGTGGACTATCATGCGAAACCACTTTTTTCGGTCCCTACGGTGCCCCTAGATGATGAAAAGTACAATCCGAGGTTGATTACGAACACTTTTGTGCACCCCCTTCCGTAGAGCAAAATCCTGAAGGTCGGGGTTGCGCACAAGTAGACCCCCTTCCGTAGAGCAAAATCCTGAAGGTCGGGGTCGCGCAAGGGTCGACATGGGTCGAGGTGGACTATCATGCGAAACCACTTTTTTCGGTCCCTACGGTGCCCCTAGATGATGAAAAGTACAATCCGAGGTTGATTACGAACACTTTTGTGCACCCCCTTCCGTAGAGCAAAATCCTGAAGGTCGGGGTTGCGCACAAGTAGACCCCCTTCCGTAGAGCAAAATCCTGAAGGTCGGGGTCGCGCAAGGGTCGACATGGGTCGAGGTGGACTATCATGCGAAACCACTTTTTTCGGTCCCTACGGTGCCCCTAGATGATGAAAAGTACAATCCGAGGTTGATTACGAACACTTTTGTGCACCCCCTTCCGTAGAGCAAAATCCTGAAGGTCGGGGTCGCGCAAGGGTCGACATGGGTCGAGGTGGACTATCATGCGAAACCACTTTTTTCGGTCCCTACGGTGCCCCTAGATGATGAAAAGTATAATCCGAGGTTGATTACGAACACTTTTGTGCACCCCCTTCCGTAGAGCAAAATCCTGAAGGTCGGGGTTGCGCACAAGTAGACCCCCTTCCGTAGAGCAAAATCCTGAAGGTCGGGGTCGCGCAAGGGTCGACATGGGTCGAGGTGGACTATCATGCGAAACCACTTTTTTCGGTCCCTACGGTGCCCCTAGATGATGAAAAGTACAATCCGAGGTTGATTACGAACACTTTTGTGCACCCCCTTCCGTAGAGCAAAATCCTGAAGGTCGGGGTCGCACAAGTGTGCACCCCCTTCCGTAGAGCAAAATCCTGAAGGTCGGGGTCGCGCAAGGGTCGACATGGGTCGAGGTGGACTATCATGCGAAACCACTTTTTTCGGTCCCTACGGTGCCCCTAGATGATGAAAAGTACAATCCGAGGTTGATTACGAACACTTTTGTGCACCCCCTTCCGTAGAGCAAAATCCTGAAGGTCGGGGTTGCGCACAAGTAGACCCCCTTCCGTAGAGCAAAATCCTGAAGGTCGGGGTCGCGCAAGGGTCGACATGGGTCGAGGTGGACTATCATGCGAAACCACTTTTTTCGGTCCCTACGGTGCCCCTAGATGATGAAAAGTACAATCCGAGGTTGATTACGAACACTTTTGTGCACCCCCTTCCGTAGAGCAAAATCCTGAAGGTCGGGGTTGCGCACAAGTAGACCCCCTTCCGTAGAGCAAAATCCTGAAGGTCGGGGTCGCGCAAGGGTCGACATGGATCGAGGTGGACTATCATGCGAAACCACTTTTTTCGGTCCCTACGGTGCCCCTAGATGCTGAAAAGTACAATCCGAGGTTGATTACGAACACTTTTGTGCACCCCCTTCCGTAGAGCAAAATCCTGAAGGTCGGGGTCGCGCAAGGGTCGACATGGGTCGAGGTGGACTATCATGCGAAACCACTTTTTTCGGTCCCTACGGTGCCCCTAGATGATGAAAAGTACAATCCGAGGTTGATTACGAACACTTTTGTGCACCCCCTTCCGTAGAGCAAAATCCTGAAGGTCGGGGTTGCGCACAAGTAGACCCCCTTCCGTAGAGCAAAATCCTGAAGGTCGGGGTCGCGCAAGGGTCGACATGGGTCGAGGTGGACTATCATGCGAAACCACTTTTTTCGGTCCCTACGGTGCCCCTAGATGATGAAAAGTACAATCCGAGGTTGATTACGAACACTTTTGTGCACCCCCTTCCGTAGAGCAAAATCCTGAAGGTCGGGGTCGAGCAAGGCTAGACCCCTTCCGTAGAGCAAAATCCTGAAGGTCGGGGTCGCGCAAGGGTCGACATGGGTCGAGGTGGACTATCATGCGAAACCACTTTTTTCGGTCCCTACGGTGCCCCTAGATGATGAAAAGTACAATCCGAGGTTGATTACGAACACTTTTGTGCACCCCCTTCCGTAGAGCAAAATCCTGAAGGTCGGGGTTGCGCACAAGTCGACCCCCTTCCGTAGAGCAAAATCCTGAAGGTCGGGGTTGCGCACAAGTAGACCCCCTTCCGTAGAGCAAAATCCTGAAGGTCGGGGTCGCGCAAGGGTCGACATGGGTCGAGGTGGACTATCATGCGAAACCACTTTTTTCGGTCCCTACGGTGCCCCTAGATGATGAAAAGTACAATCCGAGGTTGATTACGAACACTTTTGTGCACCCCCTTCCGTAGAGCAAAATCCTGAAGGTCGGGGTTGCGCACAAGTCGACCCCCTTCCGTAGAGCAAAATCCTGAAGGTCGGGGTCGCGCAAGGGTCGACATGGGTCGAGGTGGACTATCATGCGAAACCACTTTTTTCGGTCCCTACGGTGCCCCTAGATGATGAAAAGTACAATCCGAGGTTGATTACGAACACTTTTGTGCACCCCCTTCCGTAGAGCAAAATCCTGAAGGTCGGGGTTGCGCACAAGTCGACCCCCTTCCGTAGAGCAAAATCCTGAAGGTCGGGGTTGCGCACAAGTAGACCCCCTTCCGTAGAGCAAAATCCTGAAGGTCGGGGTCGCGCAAGGGTCGACATGGGTCGAGGTGGACTATCATGCGAAACCACTTTTTTCGGTCCCTACGGTGCCCCTAGATGATGAAAAGTACAATCCGAGGTTGATTACGAACACTTTTGTGCACCCCCTTCCGTAGAGCAAAATCCTGAAGGTCGGGGTCGCACAAGTGTGCACCCCCTTCCGTAGAGCAAAATCCTGAAGGTCGGGGTCGCGCAAGGGTCGACATGGGTCGAGGTGGACTATCATGCGAAACCACTTTTTTCGGTCCCTACGGTGCCCCTAGATGATGAAAAGTACAATCCGAGGTTGATTACGAACACTTTTGTGCACCCCCTTCCGTAGAGCAAAATCCTGAAGGTCGGGGTTGCGCACAAGTCGACCCCCTTCCGTAGAGCAAAATCCTGAAGGTCGGGGTCGCGCAAGGGTCGACATGGGTCGAGGTGGACTATCATGCGAAACCACTTTTTTCGGTCCCTACGGTGCCCCTAGATGATGAAAAGTACAATCCGAGGTTGATTACGAACACTTTTGTGCACCCCCTTCCGTAGAGCAAAATCCTGAAGGTCGGGGTTGCGCACAAGTCGACCCCCTTCCGTAGAGCAAAATCCTGAAGGTCGGGGTCGCGCAAGGGTCGACATGGGTCGAGGTGGACTATCATGCGAAACCACTTTTTTCGGTCCCTACGGTGCCCCTAGATGATGAAAAGTACAATCCGAGGTTGATTACGAACACTTTTGTGCACCCCCTTCCGTAGAGCAAAATCCTGAAGGTCGGGGTCGCACAAGTGTGCACCCCCTTCCGTAGAGCAAAATCCTGAAGGTCGGGGTCGCGCAAGGGTCGACATGGGTCGAGGTGGACTATCATGCGAAACCACTTTTTTCGGTCCCTACGGTGCCCCTAGATGATGAAAAGTACAATCCGAGGTTGATTACGAACACTTTTGTGCACCCCCTTCCGTAGAGCAAAATCCTGAAGGTCGGGGTTGCGCACAAGTAGACCCCCTTCCGTAGAGCAAAATCCTGAAGGTCGGGGTCGCGCAAGGGTCGACATGGGTCGAGGTGGACTATCATGCGAAACCACTTTTTTCGGTCCCTACGGTGCCCTTAGATGATGAAAAGTACAATCCGAGGTTGATTACGAACACTTTTGTGCACCCCCTTCCGTAGAGCAAAATCCTGAAGGTCGGGGTTGCGCACAAGTCGACCCCCTTCCGTAGAGCAAAATCCTGAAGGTCGGGGTCGCGCAAGGGTCGACATGGGTCGAGGTGGACTATCATGCGAAACCACTTTTTTCGGTCCCTACGGTGCCCCTAGATGATGAAAAGTACAATCCGAGGTTGATTACGAACACTTTTGTGCACCCCCTTCCGTAGAGCAAAATCCTGAAGGTCGGGGTCGCGCAAGGGTCGACATGGGTCGAGGTGGACTATCATGCGAAACCACTTTTTTCGGTCCCTACGGTGCCCCTAGATGATGAAAAGTACAATCCGAGGTTGATTACGAACACTTTTGTGCACCCCCTTCCGTAGAGCAAAATCCTGAAGGTCGGGGTTGCGCACAAGTAGACCCCCTTCCGTAGAGCAAAATCCTGAAGGTCGGGGTCGCGCAAGGGTCGACATGGGTCGAGGTGGACTATCATGCGAAACCACTTTTTTCGGTCCCTACGGTGCCCCTAGATGATGAAAAGTACAATCCGAGGTTGATTACGAACACTTTTGTGCACCCCCTTCCGTAGAGCAAAATCCTGAAGGTCGGGGTTGCGCACAAGTAGACCCCCTTCCGTAGAGCAAAATCCTGAAGGTCGGGGTCGCGCAAGGGTCGACATGGGTCGAGGTGGACTATCATGCGAAACCACTTTTTTCGGTCCCTACGGTGCCCCTAGATGATGAAAAGTACAATCCGAGGTTGATTACGAACACTTTTGTGCACCCCCTTCCGTAGAGCAAAATCCTGAAGGTCGGGGTTGCGCACAAGTCGACCCCCTTCCGTAGAGCAAAATCCTGAAGGTCGGGGTCGCACAAGTGTGCACCCCCTTCCGTAGAGCAAAATCCTGAAGGTCGGGGTCGCGCAAGGGTCGACATGGGTCGAGGTGGACTATCATGCGAAACCACTTTTTTCGGTCCCTACGGTGCCCCTAGATGATGAAAAGTACAATCCGAGGATGATTACGAACACTTTTGTGCACCCCCTTCCGTAGAGCAAAATCCTGAAGGTCGGGGTTGCGCACAAGTCGACCCCCTTCCGTAGAGCAAAATCCTGAAGGTCGGGGTCGCGCAAGGGTCGACATGGGTCGAGGTGGACTATCATGCGAAACCACTTTTTTCGGTCCCTACGGTGCCCCTAGATGATGAAAAGTACAATCCGAGGTTGATTACGAACACTTTTGTGCACCCCCTTCCGTAGAGCAAAATCCTGAAGGTCGGGGTTGCGCACAAGTAGACCCCCTTCCGTAGAGCAAAATCCTGAAGGTCGGGGTCGCGCAAGGGTCGACATGGGTCGAGGTGGACTATCATGCGAAACCACTTTTTTCGGTCCCTACGGTGCCCCTAGATGATGAAAAGTACAATCCGAGGTTGATTACGAACATTTTTGTGCACCCCCTTCCGTAGAGCAAAATCCTGAAGGTCGGGGTTGCGCACAAGTAGACCCCCTTCCGTAGAGCAAAATCCTGAAGGTCGGGGTCGCGCAAGGGTCGACATGGGTCGAGGTGGACTATCATGCGAAACCACTTTTTTCGGTCCCTACGGTGCCCCTAGATGATGAAAAGTACAATCCGAGGTTGATTACGAACACTTTTGTGCACCCCCTTCCGTAGAGCAAAATCCTGAAGGTCGGGGTTGCGCACAAGTAGACCCCCTTCCGTAGAGCAAAATCCTGAAGGTCGGGGTCGCGCAAGGGTCGACATGGGTCGAGGTGGACTATCATGCGAAACCACTTTTTTCGGTCCCTACGGTGCCCCTAGATGATGAAAAGTACAATCCGAGGTTGATTACGAACATTTTTGTGCACCCCCTTCCGTAGAGCAAAATCCTGAAGGTCGGGGTTGCGCACAAGTAGACCCCCTTCCGTAGAGCAAAATCCTGAAGGTCGGGGTCGCGCAAGGGTCGACATGGGTCGAGGTGGACTATCATGCGAAACCACTTTTTTCGGTCCCTACGGTGCCCCTAGATGATGAAAAGTACAATCCGAGGTTGATTACGAACACTTTTGTGCACCCCCTTCCGTAGAGCAAAATCCTGAAGGTCGGGGTCGCGCAAGGGTCGACATGGGTCGAGGTGGACTATCATGCGAAACCACTTTTTTCGGTCCCTACGGTGCCCCTAGATGATGAAAAGTACAATCCGAGGTTGATTACGAACACTTTTGTGCACCCCCTTCCGTAGAGCAAAATCCTGAAGGTCGGGGTTGCGCACAAGTAGACCCCCTTCCGTAGAGCAAAATCCTGAAGGTCGGGGTCGCGCAAGGGTCGACATGGGTCGAGGTGGACTATCATGCGAAACCACTTTTTTCGGTCCCTACGGTGCCCCTAGATGATGAAAAGTACAATCCGAGGTTGATTACGAACACTTTTGTGCACCCCCTTCCGTAGAGCAAAATCCTGAAGGTCGGGGTTGCGCACAAGTCGACCCCCTTCCGTAGAGCAAAATCCTGAAGGTCGGGGTCGCGCAAGGGTCGACATGGGTCGAGGTGGACTATCATGCGAAACCACTTTTTTCGGTCCCTACGGTGCCCCTAGATGATGAAAAGTACAATCCGAGGTTGATTACGAACACTTTTGTGCACCCCCTTCCGTAGAGCAAAATCCTGAAGGTCGGGGTCGCGCACAAGTAGACCCCCTTCCGTAGAGCAAAATCCTGAAGGTCGGGGTCGCGCAAGGGTCGACATGGGTCGAGGTGGACTATCATGCGAAACCACTTTTTTCGGTCCCTACGGTGCCCCTAGATGATGAAAAGTACAATCCGAGGTTGATTACGAACACTTTTGTGCACCCCCTTCCGTAGAGCAAAATCCTGAAGGTCGGGGTCGCGCACAAGTAGACCCCCTTCCGTAGAGCAAAATCCTGAAGGTCGGGGTCGCGCAAGGGTCGACATGGGTCGAGGTGGACTATCATGCGAAACCACTTTTTTCGGTCCCTACGGTGCCCCTAGATGATGAAAAGTACAATCCGAGGTTGATTACGAACACTTTTGTGCACCCCCTTCCGTAGAGCAAAATCCTGAAGGTCGGGGTCGCGCACAAGTAGACCCCCTTCCGTAGAGCAAAATCCTGAAGGTCGGGGTCGCGCAAGGGTCGACATGGGTCGAGGTGGACTATCATGCGAAACCACTTTTTTCGGTCCCTACGGTGCCCCTAGATGATGAAAAGTACAATCCGAGGTTGATTACGAACACTTTTGTGCACCCCCTTCCGTAGAGCAAAATCCTGAAGGTCGGGGTCGCGCAAGGGTCGACATGGGTCGAGGTGGACTATCATGCGAAACCACTTTTTTCGGTCCCTACGGTGCCCCTAGATGATGAAAAGTACAATCCGAGGTTGATTACGAACACTTTTGTGCACCCCCTTCCGTAGAGCAAAATCCTGAAGGTCGGGGTCGCGCAAGGGTCGACATGGGTCGAGGTGGACTATCATGCGAAACCACTTTTTTCGGTCCCTACGGTGCCCCTAGATGATGAAAAGTACAATCCGAGGTTGATTACGAACACTTTTGTGCACCCCCTTCCGTAGAGCAAAATCCTGAAGGTCGGGGTTGCGCACAAGTAGACCCCCTTCCGTAGAGCAAAATCCTGAAGGTCGGGGTCGCGCAAGGGTCGACATGGGTCGAGGTGGACTATCATGCGAAACCACTTTTTTCGTTCCCTACGGTGCCCCTAGATGATGAAAAGTACAATCCGAGGTTGATTACGAACACTTTTGTGCACCCCCTTCCGTAGAGCAAAATCCTGAAGGTCGGGGTCGCGCAAGGGTCGACAAGGGTCGAGGTGGACTATCATGCGAAACCACTTTTTTCGGTCCCTACGGTGCCCCTAGATGATGAAAAGTACAATCCGAGGTTGATTACGAACACTTTTGTGCACCCCCTTCCGTAGAGCAAAATCCTGAAGGTCGGGGTCGCGCAAGGGTAGACCCCTTCCGTAGAGCAAAATCCTGAAGGTCGGGGTCGCGCAAGGGTCGACATGGGTCGAGGTGGACTATCATGCGAAACCACTTTTTTCGGTCCCTACGGTGCCCCTAGATGATGAAAAGTACAATCCGAGGTTGATTACGAACACTTTTGTGCACCCCCTTCCGTAGAGCAAAATCCTGAAGGTCGGGGTCGCGCAAGGGTCGACATGGGTCGAGGTGGACTATCATGCGAAACCACTTTTTTCGGTCCCTACGGTGCCCCTAGATGATGAAAAGTACAATCCGAGGTTGATTACGAACACTTTTGTGCACCCCCTTCCGTAGAGCAAAATCCTGAAGGTCGGGGTTGCGCACAAGTCGACCCCCTTCCGTAGAGCAAAATCCTGAAGGTCGGGGTCGCGCAAGGGTCGACATGGGTCGAGGTGGACTATCATGCGAAACCACTTTTTTCGGTCCCTACGGTGCCCCTAGATGATGAAAAGTACAATCCGAGGTTGATTACGAACACTTTTGTGCACCCCCTTCCGTAGAGCAAAATCCTGAAGGTCGGGGTTGCGCACAAGTAGACCCCCTTCCGTAGAGCAAAATCCTGAAGGTCGGGGTCGCGCAAGGGTCGACATGGGTCGAGGTGGACTATCATGCGAAACCACTTTTTTCGGTCCCTACGGTGCCCCTAGATGATGAAAAGTACAATCCGAGGTTGATTACGAACACTTTTGTGCACCCCCTTCCGTAGAGCAAAATCCTGAAGGTCGGGGTCGCACAAGTGTGCACCCCCTTCCGTAGAGCAAAATCCTGAAGGTCGGGGTCGCGCAATGGTCGACATGGGTCGAGGTGGACTATCATGCGAAACCACTTTTTTCGGTCCCTACGGTGCCCCTAGATGATGAAAAGTACAATCCGAGGTTGATTACGAACACTTTTGTGCACCCCCAAAAATGGCCAAAATCCTGAAGGTCGGGTTCTCGGGGCGGTCGAGGCCCTCTGACGTGCACGAAAAACCGGTACCCACGCCGAGCTTCAGAATTTGGTCTCCAGAGACTAAGTCCCAACCGAAACTGGCAACCCACAAAAGTGTACCAAGGAGTGGTCGGATCGAGTTACAGTGTTCGAGAGTATTGACGAGGATGGTTATACGCAACTTTTTGCTTAAGGTGTCCAAGACCGTCAGACCCTTACTTACGGAGATATAAGACACGTGCGTGGTTGCTCGTGCCGAGCTTCAGAAATGTTGCTCCAGAGACTAAGTCCCAGAAAACCTTCCGACCCCAAAAACTCCCAGAAGGAGGCGTCGGATCGTTTCGCGATGTTCTAGCGAAATGTTCAGCTCGACGGAATGCAACTTTTACCTAAAGGGGTCCAAGACCGTCAGACGCTTAGGTACGGAGATACGGGCATGGGTCGGTTTTCCCCATACAAAATACCCCATGGAAAACTGCAAAACCCCAAAACAGGTCGAAGGAGTGGTCGGATCGTTTCGTGGTGTCTAGTGAAATGTTCCATTCGATAGGGCGCAACTTTTTGCTAAAGGCGTCCAAGACCGTCAGACACTTACTTACGGAGATATAAGACACGTGCGTGGTTGCTCGTGCCGAGCTTCAGAAATGTTGCTCCAGAGACTAAGTCCCAGAAAACCTTCCGACCCCAAAAACTCCCAGAAGGAGGCGTCGGATCGTTTCGCGATGTTCTAGCGAAATGTTCAGCTCGACGGTATGCAACTTTTACCTAAAGGGGTCCAAGACCGTCAGACGCTTAGGTACGGAGATACGGGCATGGGTCGGTTTTCCCCATACAAAATACCCAATGGAAAACTGCAAAACCCCAAAACAGGTCGAAGGAGTGGTCGGATCGTTTCGTGGTGTTCTAGTGAAATGTTCCATTCGATAGGGCGCAACTTTTTGCTAAAGGTGTCCAAGACCGTCAGACCCTTACTTACGGAGATATAAGACACGTGCGTGGTTGCTCGTGCCGAGCTTCAGAAATGTTGCTCCAGAGACTAAGTCCCAGAAAACCTTCCGACCCCAAAAACTCCCAGAAGGAGGCGTCGGATCGTTTCGCGATGTTCTAGTGAAATGTTCAGCTCGACGGAATGCAACTTTTACCTAAAGGGGTCCAAGACCGTCAGACGCTTAGGTACGGAGATACGGGCATGGGTCGGTTTTCCCCATACAAAATACCCCATGGAAAACTGCAAAACCCCAAAACAGGTCGAAGGAGTGGTCGGATCGTTTCGTGATGTTCTACTGACTTTTTAGGCTTACCGAGACACAACTTTCCGCAGAAGGGTGCAAAACTGTCAGACTCATAGTTTCGGAGATACAAGCATGGGTCATGTTTGCTCGTGCCGAGCTTCAGAATTTTCCATGGCCAAAAAGCCCTAGAATTTGACATTTCACTATTATAGGGGGGTATGGTTGTACTGAGTCGTCATAGAAAGTTTAGCCTCCTCATGCAAACTGACGATTCGATATCAGGGAGGTCGGGAGTTGTCGAAAAGAGACCCTAGGACCTAATACTAGACTCATGTAGTGGCAAGGTGTTTCGGCCCGTGGGTGACGGTTGTATGAAATTTGGGTGACGGCAACTACGACTGGTTCTGGTACCGGGAAGGTGTGTCTTGGTGTCCGGAGGCGTTTTAACGGTAGCTGGGTGGTCGGAACGGTGACCTAGGGTTGTTTTGGGTGAAATCACCTACCACCACCGATGGTCAACCAGAGGCTAGTGGTACATGGAAAACACCCTGGGAAGGTGTCCCAGGGCTCGGAGTAGTAGTAACAAGGGATGCCGCTGTCTCTAGGTCGCGGAACCACTGTGCTTGCCTGCAACACAGTCCTAGGGAGAGCGGCCGAAAGGTTCCGCACGGTGACTTGCACCCACCGGGAATGGGGTCATGTAGCCAAGAGGTGTCCAACCAAGGGTTAGTGGTACATGGAAAACACCCTGGGAAGGTGTCCCAGGGCTCGGAGTAGAGTGACTTGCACCCACCGGGAAAGGGTGTCCTAGTGGGTGGTGTGCTTGTGCCCCAGACATGGGGTGCATGTGCGCTACTGGCTGGGGTGCACCATAGCTACCCGAATGGAGCGATAGAGAGGAGGTGAGCTTTAGCGGGTCAAGTCCATTGGGCTTGATCCGCGAAAAGCACCAAGTCCCGAAAGTCGAAGCCCGAGTTGCTATGGTGTGCGAAAAGCTGCATTTAATGTTGAAAAAAAGTACAAGTCCCAAAACTTGACTTCCCGAAAAATTTCAACTAGTTGCATAGCACCAGGCGTACACACGGAGGAGATTGTTGCGAGACGAACACGCTGTTGGAAGACAACCGAATGCACGCGGGATTGCTCACGGAGCAAGCGCAAGCACGCGAAACAGCTTGCACGGGTGATGGACCACATTGGACGAGTGACGGTTACCGGTTACCAGTGGGTTAGCCATGTTGTAACGGGCTAAGAGGCCTGTTAAGCCAGAGTGTACGGAGTTCAGATGGCTAGGTGCGCACGCAGGCATCGAGGTTTTGATGGTTTGCGCAGAGTTGTAGCACGGCAGAGAGCGCGCCGGAGCAGTTTCAGTCCAATCGGACGATGCGCGGGTGTTTTACAGAACATTGAAAGTTGTATGGAAGAAAACCCCTGGCAGTATGCAATATATGGGAAAACACGAAATACTCTCGGATCGAGGTGTCTGAGAAGTTTGGCGTATATGGACGAAAGTTAGCCACGGTGGTGTTCTAACATCGGTACTTGGGACGCAAAACCGTCGGACGCATGGTTTCGAGGCAATGTGCGAAAAACGGGCCAAAATGGTGCACGAACAAAGGGGCACGCGCTATATCTGGCAGAAGGAGAACTCTGCGAGGTGTTGTGTGTATGGACGAAAAGTAGGCATTACGGAGTTGAGCAAACGCGCCGAAGACCGCAACTCGATATCTCCAACCGGCTGGTCGGTAGAGCGATTCCCAACACCCCATAGACACCGCAATGGGTGAAAATCGGCTAAGTCCCAGAAATGGGTTTTCACCCAAAAACAGGGTGATGGAGACATTGCACGGAGTTGGCGTATATGGACGAAAGTTAGCCACGGTGGTGTTCTAACATCGGTGCTTGGGACGCAAAAGCGTCGGACGCATGGTTTCGAGGCAATGTGCGAAAAACGGGCCAAAATGGTGCACGAACAAAGGGGCACGCGCTATATCTGGCAGAAGGAGAACTCTGCGAGGTGTTGTGTGTATGGACGAAAAGTAGGCATTACGAAGTTGAGGAAACGCGCCGAAGACCGCAACTCGATATCTCCAACCGGCTGGTCGGTAGAGCGATTCCCAACACCCCATAGACACCGCAATGGGTGAAAATCGGCTAAGTCCCAATATGTACCTTCAGAGGGGCATATCTCGAAAACTACTCGTCAGATCGGGGCCAAATTCACAGAGAAGACACATGTCGAGGAGTTGTTTCGGTTGAGCGATAGTGGTTTTTGGGTGAAAATGTACCCCTAAACCTTGTACAGAGAGGACCCCTTCCTAGAGCAAAATCCTGAAGGTCGGGGTCGCGCAAGGGTCGACATGGGTCAAGGTGGACTATCATGCGAAACCACTTTTTTCGGTCCCTACGGTGCCCCTAGATGATGAAAAGTACAATCCGAGGTTGATTACGAACACTTTTGTGCACCCCCTTCCGTAGAGCAAAATCCTGAAGGTCGGGGTCGCGCAAGGGTCGACATGGGTCGAGGTGGACTATCATGCGAAACCACTTTTTTCGGTCCCTACGGTGCCCCTAGAAGATGAAAAGTACAATCCGAGGTTGATTACGAACACTTTTGTGCACCCCCTTCCGTAGAGCAAAATCCTGAAGGTCGGGGTTGCGCACAAGTAGACCCCCTTCCGTAGAGCAAAATCCTGAAGGTCGGGGTCGCGCAAGGGTCGACATGGGTCGAGGTGGACTATCATGCGAAACCACTTTTTTCGGTCCCTACGGTGCCCCTAGATGATGAAAAGTACAATCCGAGGTTGATTACGAACACTTTTGTGCACCCCCTTCCGTAGAGCAAAATCCTGAAGGTCGGGGTTGCGCACAAGTCGACCCCCTTCCGTAGAGCAAAATCCTGAAGGTCGGGGTCGCGCAAGGGTCGACATGGGTCGAGGTGGACTATCATGCGAAACCACTTTTTTCGGTCCCTACGGTGCCCCTAGATGATGAAAAGTACAATCCGAGGTTGATTACGAACACTTTTGTGCACCCCCTTCCGTAGAGCAAAATCCTGAAGGTCGGGGTTGCGCACAAGTAGACCCCCTTCCGTAGAGCAAAATCCTGAAGGTCGGGGTCGCGCAAGGGTCGACATGGGTCGAGGTGGACTATCATGCGAAACCACTTTTTTCGGTCCCTACGGTGCCCCTAGATGATGAAAAGTACAATCCGAGGTTGATTACGAACACTTTTGTGCACCCCCTTCCGTAGAGCAAAATCCTGAAGGTCGGGGTTGCGCACAAGTAGACCCCCTTCCGTAGAGCAAAATCCTGAAGGTCGGGGTCGCGCAAGGGTCGACATGGGTCGAGGTGGACTATCATGCGAAACCACTTTTTTCGGTCCCTACGGTGCCCCTAGATGATGAAAAGTACAATCCGAGGTTGATTACGAACACTTTTGTGCACCCCCTTCCGTAGAGCAAAATCCTGAAGGTCGGGGTCGCGCAAGGGTAGACCCCCTTCCGTAGAGCAAAATCCTGAAGGTCGGGGTCGCGCAAGGGTCGACATGGGTCGAGGTGGACTATCATGCGAAACCACTTTTTTCGGTCCCTACGGTGCCCCTAGATGATGAAAAGTACAATCCGAGGTTGATTACGAACACTTTTGTGCACCCCCTTCCGTAGAGCAAAATCCTGAAGGTCGGGGTCGCGCAAGGGTAGACCCCCTTCCGTAGAGCAAAATCCTGAAGGTCGGGGTCGCGCAAGGGTCGACATGGGTCGAGGTGGACTATCATGCGAAACCACTTTTTTCGGTCCCTACGGTGCCCCTAGATGATGAAAAGTACAATCCGAGGTTGATTACGAACACTTTTGTGCACCCCCTTCCGTAGAGCAAAATCCTGAAGGTCGGGGTCGCGCAAGGGTCGACATGGGTCGAGGTGGACTATCATGCGAAACCACTTTTTTCGGTCCCTACGGTGCCCCTAGATGATGAAAAGTACAATCCGAGGTTGATTACGAACACTTTTGTGCACCCCCTTCCGTAGAGCAAAATCCTGAAGGTCGGGGTTGCGCACAAGTAGACCCCCTTCCGTAGAGCAAAATCCTGAAGGTCGGGGTCGCGCAAGGGTCGACATGGGTCGAGGTGGACTATCATGCGAAACCACTTTTTTCGGTCCCTACGGTGCCCCTAGATGATGAAAAGTACAATCCGAGGTTGATTACGAACACTTTTGTGCACCCCCTTCCGTAGAGCAAAATCCTGAAGGTCGGGGTCGCACAAGTGTGCACCCCCTTCCGTAGAGCAAAATCCTGAAGGTCGGGGTCGCGCAAGGGTCGACATGGGTCGAGGTGGACTATCATGCGAAACCACTTTTTTCGGTCCCTACGGTGCCCCTAGATGATGAAAAGTACAATCCGAGGTTGATTACGAACACTTTTGTGCACCCCCTTCCGTAGAGCAAAATCCTGAAGGTCGGGGTCGCGCAAGGGTCGACATGGGTCGAGGTGAACTATCATGCGAAACCACTTTTTTCGGTCCCTACGGTGCCCCTAGATGATGAAAAGTACAATCCGAGGTTGATTACGAACACTTTTGTGCACCCCCTTCCGTAGAGCAAAATCCTGAAGGTCGGGGTCGCACAAGTGTGCACCCCCTTCCGTAGAGCAAAATCCTGAAGGTCGGGGTCGCGCAAGGGTCGACATGGGTCGAGGTGGACTATCATGCGAAACCACTTTTTTCGGTCCCTACGGTGCCCCTAGATGATGAAAAGTACAATCCGAGGTTGATTACGAACACTTTTGTGCACCCCCTTCCGTAGAGCAAAATCCTGAAGGTCGGGGTCGCGCAAGGGTCGACATGGGTCGAGGTGGACTATCATGCGAAACCACTTTTTTCGGTCCCTACGGTGCCCCTAGATGATGAAAAGTACAATCCGAGGTTGATTACGAACACTTTTGTGCACCCCCTTCCGTAGAGCAAAATCCTGAAGGTCGGGGTTGCGCACAAGTAGACCCCCTTCCGTAGAGCAAAATCCTGAAGGTCGGGGTCGCGCAAGGGTCGACATGGGTCGAGGTGGACTATCATGCGAAACCACTTTTTTCGGTCCCTACGGTGCCCCTAGATGATGAAAAGTACAATCCGAGGTTGATTACGAACACTTTTGTGCACCCCCTTCCGTAGAGCAAAATCCTGAAGGTCGGGGTTGCGCACAAGTAGACCCCCTTCCGTAGAGCAAAATCCTGAAGGTCGGGGTCGCGCAAGGGTCGACATGGGTCGAGGTGGACTATCATGCGAAACCACTTTTTTCGGTCCCTACGGTGCCCCTAGATGATGAAAAGTACAATCCGAGGTTGATTACGAACACTTTTGTGCACCCCCTTCCGTAGAGCAAAATCCTGAAGGTCGGGGTTGCGCACAAGTCGACCCCCTTCCGTAGAGCAAAATCCTGAAGGTCGGGGTCGCGCAAGGGTCGACATGGGTCGAGGTGGACTATCATGCGAAACCACTTTTTTCGGTCCCTACGGTGCCCCTAGATGATGAAAAGTACAATCCGAGGTTGATTACGAACACTTTTGTGCACCCCCTTCCGTAGAGCAAAATCCTGAAGGTCGGGGTTGCGCACAAGTCGACCCCCTTCCGTAGAGCAAAATCCTGAAGGTCGGGGTCGCGCAAGGGTCGACATGGGTCGAGGTGGACTATCATGCGAAACCACTTTTTTCGGTCCCTACGGTGCCCCTAGATGATGAAAAGTACAATCCGAGGTTGATTACGAACACTTTTGTGCACCCCCTTCCGTAGAGCAAAATCCTGAAGGTCGGGGTCGCGCAAGGGTAGACCCCCTTCCGTAGAGCAAAATCCTGAAGGTCGGGGTCGCGCAAGGGTCGACATGGGTCGAGGTGGACTATCATGCGAAACCACTTTTTTCGGTCCCTACGGTGCCCCTAGATGATGAAAAGTACAATCCGAGGTTGATTACGAACACTTTTGTGCACCCCCTTCCGTAGAGCAAAATCCTGAAGGTCGGGGTCGCGCAAGGGTCGACAAGGGTCGAGGTGGACTATCATGCGAAACCACTTTTTTCGGTCCCTACGGTGCCCCTAGATGATGAAAAGTACAATCCGAGGTTGATTACGAACACTTTTGTGCACCCCCTTCCGTAGAGCAAAATCCTGAAGGTCGGGGTTGCGCACAAGTAGACCCCCTTCCGTAGAGCAAAATCCTGAAGGTCGGGGTCGCGCAAGGGTCGACATGGGTCGAGGTGGACTATCATGCGAAACCACTTTTTTCGGTCCCTACGGTGCCCCTAGATGATGAAAAGTACAATCCGAGGTTGATTACGAACACTTTTGTGCACCCCCTTCCGTAGAGCAAAATCCTGAAGGTCGGGGTCGCACAAGTGTGCACCCCCTTCCGTAGAGCAAAATCCTGAAGGTCGGGGTCGCGCAAGGGTCGACATGGGTCGAGGTGGACTATCATGCGAAACCACTTTTTTCGGTCCCTACGGTGCCCCTAGATGATGAAAAGTACAATCCGAGGTTGATTACGAACACTTTTGTGCACCCCCTTCCGTAGAGCAAAATCCTGAAGGTCGGGGTCGCGCAAGGGTCGACATGGGTCGAGGTGGACTATCATGCGAAACCACTTTTTTCGGTCCCTACGGTGCCCCTAGATGATGAAAAGTACAATCCGAGGTTGATTACGAACACTTTTGTGCACCCCCTTCCGTAGAGCAAAATCCTGAAGGTCGGGGTCGCACAAGTGTGCACCCCCTTCCGTAGAGCAAAATCCTGAAGGTCGGGGTCGCGCAAGGGTCGACATGGGTCGAGGTGGACTATCATGCGAAACCACTTTTTTCGGTCCCTACGGTGCCCCTAGATGATGAAAAGTACAATCCGAGGTTGATTACGAACACTTTTGTGCACCCCCTTCCGTAGAGCAAAATCCTGAAGGTCGGGGTCGCGCAAGGGTCGACATGGGTCGAGGTGGACTATCATGCGAAACCACTTTTTTCGGTCCCTACGGTGCCCCTAGATGATGAAAAGTACAATCCGAGGTTGATTACGAACACTTTTGTGCACCCCCTTCCGTAGAGCAAAATCCTGAAGGTCGGGGTTGCGCACAAGTAGACCCCCTTCCGTAGAGCAAAATCCTGAAGGTCGGGGTCGCGCAAGGGTCGACATGGGTCGAGGTGGACTATCATGCGAAACCACTTTTTTCGGTCCCTACGGTGCCCCTAGATGATGAAAAGTACAATCCGAGGTTGATTACGAACACTTTTGTGCACCCCCTTCCGTAGAGCAAAATCCTGAAGGTCGGGGTCGCGCACAAGTCGACCCCCTTCCGTAGAGCAAAATCCTGAAGGTCGGGGTCGCGCAAGGGTCGACATGGGTCGAGGTGGACTATCATGCGAAACCACTTTTTTCGGTCCCTACGGTGCCCCTAGATGATGAAAAGTACAATCCGAGGTTGATTACGAACACTTTTGTGCACCCCCAAAAATGGCCAAAATCCTGAAGGTCCGGGTTCTCGGGGCGGTCGAGGCCCTCGGACGTGCACGAAAAGTCGGTACCCACGCCGAGCTTCAGAATTTGGTCTCCAGAGACTAAGTCCCTACCGAAACTGGCAACCCAAAAAAGTGTACCAAGGAGTGGTCGGATCGAGTTACAGTGTTCGAGAGTATTGACGAGGATGGTTATACGCAACTTTTTGCTAAAGGTGTCCAAGACCGTCAGACCCATACTTACGGAGATATAAGACACGTGCGTGGTTGCTCGTGCCGAGCTTCAGAATTGTTGCTCCAGAGACTAAGTCCCAGAAAACCTTCCGACCCCAAAAACTCCCAGAAGGAGTCGTCGGATCGTTTCGCGATGTTCTAGTGAAATGTTCAGCTCGACGGTATGCAACTTTTATCTAAAGGGGTCCAAGACCGTCAGACGCTTAGGTACGGAGATACGGGCATGGGTCGGTTTTCCCCATACAAAATACCCCATGGAAAACTGCAAAACCCAAAAACAGGTCGAAGGAGTGGTCGGATCGTTTCGTGATGTTCTAGTGAAATGTTCCATTCGATAGGGCGCAACTTTTTGCTAAAGGTGTCCAAGACCGTCAGACCCTTACTTACGGAGATATAAGACACGTGCGTGGTTGCTCGTGCCGAGCTTCAGAAATGTTGCTCCAGAGACTAAGTCCCAGAAAACCTTCCGACCCCAAAAACTCCCAGAAGGAGTCGTCGGATCGTTTCGCGATGTTCTAGTGAAATGTTCAGCTCGACAAAATGCAACTTTTACCTAAAGGGGTGCAAGACCGTCAGACGCTTAGGTACGGAGATACGGGCATGGGTCGGTTTTCCCCATACAAAATACCCCATGGAAAACTGCAAAACCCCAAAACAGGTCGAAGGAGTGGTCGGATCGTTTCGTGGTGTTCTAGTGAAATGTTCCATTCGATAGGGCGCA